>NC_056749.1:777408821-777507574 GCF_019279795.1 Protopterus annectens | reverse complement strand
TTTTTGTGAAAGAAAAATTTTCCCCCCCTTTTTTGTTACCACCATATACATTTTACTGCCAAGGTCCCTAAAAGTAAACAGTCAGAGTAAATATACCACTGAGCATCTCCTCAAATCAGCTGCTTTGTGAAAGAGTGGAAGACTGAAACTTAAATGGCTATCATTTAATAAATTCAGTTCACCGTAGCTGTCAACCTCTTAGAAGCACAAAACACCTGGGATTAAACCCAGTAATGAGGGAGTACAGCCCTCAAACATATTCAGTGAATTCAGTTCCTGCCATAGCTAAGTCAACCTTAGCACAAAAACCTGATGAAGACAATAATGGGGTAATACAGTACCAAAAATAAGGACAAATTTAAAATATTCATCTTAGAAACTTAGCAAATTGCTAGAATAAAAGGTTGTGTTACTATGTATGTTCTGAAGAGTATGAAGTCTGAAATTCAAATGCCTGTCAATTTTACTTGACGGAACAAAAACAATTTTCAGCAAAGGCGCAGGGAGAAATACTGCAGACACATGTCTTGTAAAATGGCAGGACACCAGAGCAACCACACAAACACAGGGATGAGAATGGGATTCCTTCTCTTTATTTTATTAAAAGGAACATAATAAAGAGTATACTTACTTTAGTTCTGCACCTTCACTCTGTTCTTTCTCTCTTCTAACTTCTTTTCTTTCTTCTTCTAACTTCTTTTCTTTCTTCTTCTTTTCTGCAGTTCTTCTTCTTATGTTCTTTATTCTCCTTCAGGTTTTACTCGTTTCAGCACAGCTGACAAAATATAGCTTCAAAAACAAAACCACAATGGTACTCTTCAAAATAATCGTTTTCCTATGTGATCACCTGTGTACAGTCACAGTCACTTAATCAATACACAAGTTAATTCGACTATCTGATTGGTTCTCGCCTTTCCAGCACATAAAGCCCGAAGAGAGCGCCAACCAATCAGCAGCATTTACCCAGCAGCACGCCATGACGTACTCAAGTGACGCCGCAGTCCGAAGCCCCTTCCACCAATGTGGTTTGGAACCGCATAGACGGTAGGGCATCACAATGATGCCTTAATTACTCCACTGGCTGCAAATAAAAAACAAAAATTCATTTAAAACCGGGCCAACCCGAGAAGCGGTTAGAAAACATGCGCTGTGACACTCTCTTGTGAGTCGCGGACTCGGGAGATGGTATTAACAAAAAATACATCTGCAAGGTACTTTTTTTTTTTACATTTTCTTTGTTTTTAGATGAGGGGTTGCAGTCCCGCGCAGTGCCATCTCCTAGTACCCTCCTGCTTGAAATGCTATAATGCTCAAAGCATCTTACTCCAAGCTGCCATCTCCCTAGTATCCTCCTGCTTGAAATGCTATAATGCTCAAAGCATCTTACTCCAAGCTGCCATCTCCCTAGTATCCTCCTGCTTGAAATGCTATAATGCTCAAAGCATCTTACTCCAAGCTGCCATCTCCCTAGTATCCTCCTGCTTGAAATGCTATAATGCTCAAAGCATCTTACTCCAAGCTGCCATCTCCCTAGTATCCTCCTGCTTGAAATGCTATAATGCTCAAAGCATCTTACTCCAAGCTGCCATCTCCCTAGTACCCTCCTGCTTGAAATGCTATAATGCTCAAAGCATCTTACTCCAAGCTGCCATCTCTCTAGTACCCTCCTGCTTGAAATGCTATAATGCTCAAAGCATCTTACTCCAAGCTGCCATCTCCCTAGTACCCTCCTGCTTGAAATGCTATAATGCTCAAAGCATCTTACTCCAAGCTGCCATCTCCCTAGTATCCTCCTGCTTGAAATGCTATAATGCTCAAAGCATCTTACTCCAAGCTGCCATCTCCCTAGTATCCTCCTGCTTGAAATGCTATAATGCTCAAAGCATCTTACTCCAAGCTGCCATCTCCCTAGTATCCTCCTGCTTGAAATGCTATAATGCTCAAAGCATCTTACTCCAAGCTGCCATCTCCCTAGTACCCTCCTGCTTGAAATGCTATAATGCTCAAAGCATCTTACTCCAAGCTGCCATCTCCCTAGTATCCTCCTGCTTGAAATGCTATAATGCTCAAAGCATCTTACTCCAAGCTGCCATCTCCCTAGTACTCTCCTGCTTGAAATGCTATAATGCTCAAAGCATCTTACTCCAAGCTGCCATCTCCCTAGTACCCTCCTGCTTGAAATGCTATAATGCTCAAAGCATCTTACTCCAAGCTGCCATCTCCCTAGTATCCTCCTGCTTGAAATGCTATAATGCTCAAAGCATCTTACTCCAAGCTGCCATCTCCTTACACCCTCCTGCTTGAAATGCTATAATGCTCAAAGCATCTTACTCCAAGCTGCCATCTCCCTAGTATCCTCCTGCTTGAAATGCTATAATGCTCAAAGCATCTTACTCCAAGCTGCCATCTCTAGTACCCTCCTGCTTGAAATGCTATAATGCTCAAAGCATCTTACTCCAAGCTGCCATCTCCCTAGTACCCTCCTGCTTGAAATGCTATAATGCTCAAAGCATCTTACTCCAAGCTGCCATCTCCCTAGTATCCTCCTGCTTGAAATGCTATAATGCTCAAAGCATCTTACTCCAAGCTGCCATCTCCCTAGTACCCTCCTGCTTGAAATGCTATAATGCTCAAAGCATCTTACTCCAAGCTGCCATCTCCCTAGTACACTCCTGCTTGAAATGCTATAATGCTCAAAGCATCTTACTTCAAGCTGCCATCTCCCTAGTACCCTCCTGCTTGAAATGCTATAATGCTCAAAGCATCTTACTCCAAGCTGCCATCTCCCTAGTACCCTCCTGCTTGAAATGCTATAATGCTCAAAGCATCTTACTCCAAGCTGCCATCTCCCTAGTATCCTCCTGCTTGAAATGCTATAATGCTCAAAGCATCTTACTCCAAGCTGCCATCTCCCTAGTATCCTCCTGCTTGAAATGCTATAATGCTCAAAGCATCTTACTCCAAGCTGCCATCTCCCTAGTATCCTCCTGCTTGAAATGCTATAATGCTCAAAGCATCTTACTCCAAGCTGCCATCTCCCTAGTATCCTCCTGCTTGAAATGCTATAATGCTCAAAGCATCTTACTCCAAGCTGCCATCTCCCTAGTACCCTCCTGCTTGAAATGCTATAATGCTCAAAGCATCTTACTCCAAGCTGCCATCTCCCTAGTATCCTCCTGCTTGAAATGCTATAATGCTCAAAGCATCTTACTCCAAGCTGCCATCTCCCTAGTACCCTCCTGCTTGAAATGCTATAATGCTCAAAGCATCTTACTCCAAGCTGCCATCTCCCTAGTATCCTCCTGCTTGAAATGCTATAATGCTCAAAGCATCTTACTCCAAGCTGCCATCTCCTAGTACCCTCCGGCTTGAAATGCTATAATGCTCAAAGCTGCCATCTCCCTAGTATCCTCCTGCTTGAAATGCTATAATGCTCAAAGCATCTTACTCCAAGCTGCCATCTCCCTAGTATCCTCCTGCTTGAAATGCTATAATGCTCAAAGCATCTTACTCCAAGCTGCCATCTCCCTAGTATCCTCCTGCTTGAAATGCTATAATGCTCAAAGCATCTTACTCCAAGCTGCCATCTCCCTAGTATCCTCCTGCTTGAAATGCTATAATGCTCAAAGCATCTTACTCCAAGCTGCCATCTCCCTAGTATCCTCCTGCTTGAAATGCTATAATGCTCAAAGCATCTTACTCCAAGCTGCCATCTCCCTAGTATCCTCCTGCTTGAAATGCTATAATGCTCAAAGCATCTTACTCCAAGCTGCCATCTCCCTAGTATCCTCCTGCTTGAAATGCTATAATGCTCAAAGCATCTTACTCCAAGCTGCCATCTCCCTAGTACCCTCCTGCTTGAAATGCTATAATGCTCAAAGCATCTTACTCCAAGCTGCCATCTCCCTAGTATCCTCCTGCTTGAAATGCTATAATGCTCAAAGCATCTTACTCCAAGCTGCCATCTCCCTAGTACCCTCCTGCTTGAAATGCTATAATGCTCAAAGCATCTTACTCCAAGCTGCCATCTCCCTAGTACCCTCCTGCTTGAAATGCTATAATGCTCAAAGCATCTTACTCCAAGCTGCCATCTCCCAGTATCCTCCTGCTTGAAATGCTATAATGCTCAAAGCATCTTACTCCAAGCTGCCATCTCCCTAGTATCCTCCTGCTTGAAATGCTATAATGCTCAAAGCATCTTACTCCAAGCTGCCATCTCCCTAGTATCCTCCTGCTTGAAATGCTATAATGCTCAAAGCATCTTACTCCAAGCTGCCATCTCCCTAGTATCCTCCTGCTTGAAATGCTATAATGCTCAAAGCATCTTACTCAAGCTGCCATCTCCCTAGTACCCTCCTGCTTGAAATGCTATAATGCTCAAAGCATCTTACTCCAAGCTGCCATCTCCCTAGTACCCTCCTGCTTGAAATGCTATAATGCTCAAAGCATCTTACTCCAAGCTGCCATCTCCCTAGTACCCTCCTGCTTGAAATGCTATAATGCTCAAAGCATCTTACTCCAAGCTGCCATCTCCCTAGTACCCTCCTGCTTGAAATGCTTTAATGCTCAAAGCATCTTACTCCAAGCTGCCATCTCTCTGGTACCCTCTTGCTTGAAATGCTATAATGCTCAAAGCATCTTACTCCAAGCTGCCATCTCCCTAGTATCCTCCTGCTTGAAATGCTATAATGCTCAAAGCATCTTACTCCAAGCTGCCATCTCCCTAGTACCCTCCTGCTTGAAATGCTATAATGCTCAAAGCATCTTACTCCAAGCTGCCATCTCCCTAGTACCCTCCTGCTTGAAATGCTATAATGCTCAAAGCATCTTACTCCAAGCTGCCATCTCCCTAGTATCCTCCTGCTTGAAATGCTATAATGCTCAAAGCATCTTACTCCAAGCTGCCATCTCCCTAGTACCCTCCTGCTTGAAATGCTATAATGCTCAAAGCATCTTACTCCAAGCTGCCATCTCCCTAGTACCCTCCTGCTTGAAATGCTATAATGCTCAAAGCATCTTACTCCAAGCTGCCATCTCCCTAGTACCCTCCTGCTTGAAATGCTATAATGCTCAAAGCATCTTACTCCAAGCTGCCATCTCCCTAGTATCCTCCTGCTTGAAATGCTATAATGCTCAAAGCATCTTACTCCAAGCTGCCATCTCCCTAGTATCCTCCTGCTTGAAATGCTATAATGCTCAAAGCATCTTACTCCAAGCTGCCATCTCCCTAGTATCCTCCTGCTTGAAATGCTATAATGCTCAAAGCATCTTACTCCAAGCTGCCATCTCCCTAGTATCCTCCTGCTTGAAATGCTATAATGCTCAAAGCATCTTACTCCAAGCTGCCATCTCCCTAGTATCCTCCTGCTTGAAATGCTATAATGCTCAAAGCATCTTACTCCAAGCTGCCATCTCCCTAGTACCCTCCTGCTTGAAATGCTATAATGCTCAAAGCATCTTACTCCAAGCTGCCAACTCCCAGTATCCTCCTGTTTGAAATGCTATAATGCTCAAAGCATCTTACTCCAAGCTGCCATCTCCCTAGTATCCTCCTGCTTGAAATGCTATAATGCTCAGTACTTAGGATACCAGATTCTGATCTTTATTGTCTGTAGCCTGTATAAACCTGTGCAGCCTGGCTACTTATTGCAATCGCCAAGTGTCAATACAGTGTAACATTTCTGTGTGTGCTACTCTGGCTCCTTTTCAGACTGTTGATAATTTATAAAGTTCTTATGCTGGTTTATTTAACCCTTAATAGTCTGGGTCCTCCTTATCTGCCAGATTTGTTGATATTACACTGGCTAAGCAATCATTTTGTTTTGCTCCCAGAGTTTGTTCTGCTGTTGGTGCTAGAATCCTCTGCCATTCAGAAAATGGATCACCATTGCCCATGCCTTTCAATATTAACCTGGCTGGCAATGAGGGTTTCAGTGTTGGCTGGATTTAAACATTTCCTGCAGGCATATTTAGCTGATTTAGCCTATAATGGTCATACTGATGTGACTGTTGTTTACAGTGTTTATTGTGTTTGTTTTATTTATTTTATTTAAGTTATTTGTTATATGTTATGGGGTGGAATAGTGGCACAGTGGATAACATTGTTGCCTCACAGCATGAGGTTCTCCATTTTAATTCTCGGTTGGAGTGCTTTCTGTGTGGAGTCAATATGTCCTCGCTGTGTTCCCATGGGCTTCATCCCAAATTCCAAAGACATGTAGTAGGTGGAGTGGCCGGATTCATGAATGGGTCATCTCTGGGCTGCTACCGTATATTCATTAAATGTCTCACATGCTAATTGACCAATCCAAGATGGCGGAGCCATTCAGGAATCTATAAAGTAATCCTGTAGCATGTGATGTCGTATTCATTAAATGGCTCTATGTGTTGTGTAGAGCTGCCAAACAAAGGTAGATGGCAGAGTATGCTACTGAAAACATAACTAGCTGAATTACATGCTAATTAACTAATTAACTAATCCAAGATGGTGGAGTCATTCAGTAAGCAATAAAGTAATCATGTAGACTTGGTGTATCATCACACTTAGAAAAAAAAACAATGTTAGGGGCTGCTACTGCTCTTTTGCATGCGTATGTGCAACAGGCTCAAATCTATGCTGCTGCCGCTGATAGACCTTGTCTAAGGAGAAGAGAGTAACTATATGCCATTTAACTTATCATGGACTGCGTGATATTGAAACAGTAGAGCAATAAACGCTTGATAGGGAAACATTACAAGAACTCTGCAACCTCTACCACCCCCTCCACATATCCAGAGGAAACTGAGGAGAACTATAGCAGTAGGAACTAAGGCATGTGTAGCTTTAAGAATATTAGCTACTGGTGAATTCCAGAGACCCACAGGGGATATACTAGGGGTGTCACTGGCCTCAGCCTCCAGAATATTTCACCAATGTCTTAATGCTATACTAGAACATACAAGGGAGGACATCTTTTTTCCACACATACCAGAGCAATTTTATGGTGTGGCACACTTCCCTGATGGTTTCAGTGCCATACACTACACTGACTTAGAAATACAAGCCCCACCAAGTGAACAGGGAAGGATATGTATGACCAGGAAGGGGTTTCAATCAACTGCTAGGCTGTCTGTAATGCTCAAGGGATCATCCTCACTATGTGTTCAGGCAACCGCGGCATTTGCCAAGACTCACACAACCTCTCAGTTTTACACAAGGTTTGCTAAGGGTGATGTTTCACATGGCCATCTGCTGTGTGATGCAAGTTATATTTTTCAACTATGGCTCAAGGCAACCATCAGAAATGCACACACATCAACAGATGAAAGATAAAATGAAGCTTATGCTCAAAATAGAAACATCAAAGAGTGTGTGTGTTTGGCATGCTCAAGTCATGGTCAGGGGGGTACCCTGAAATATGACCCTGACACATATGCCAAAATTCTCACAGTCTATGCTACATTGCACAATATCATTCTGAGGAAATAGCTACAACAGGGAAAGCAAGGGCCAGGACCACACATGGACCACGTGCACAGCCAGCACCACCAGGACATACAGAGGAGGATTCTGAGGGAGAATATCCAGCTGCAGAGGGAGCTAGCAGATGTAGGTGGGCACAATATGTCCTTACTCTGGTTAAGAGGCAAAGGATAGCACACACACTCATGGGCTAAGAAGCAAATTTTAGCACACACTCACTATCTAAGAGGCAAATGATAGCACATGACTCATAACTTCAGTAATGTCAAGGTAAGTGTGGAACCTGTAGTATATGGACATGTGTGAGAAGATAAACGTAAAGAGGCAAATGATAGCACATGACTCATAACTTCAGTAATGTCAAGGTAAGTGTGGAACCTGTAGTATATGGACATGTGTAAGAAGATAAACGTAAAGAGGCAAATGATAGCACATGACTCATAACTTCAGTAATGTCATGGTAAGTGTGGAACCTGTAGTATATGGACATGTGTAAGAACAGAAGCATAAATGATATACCTGCACACTGGACACGTGTAAGAAGATAAATGTAAATGATATACCTGCACACTGGACACGTGTAAGGAGATAAATGTAAATGATATACCTGCACACTGGACACATGTAAGAAGATAAACATAAATGATATACCTGCACACTGGACACGTGTAAGAAGATAAACATAAATGATATACCTGCACACTGGACACATGTAAGAAGATAAACATAAATGATATACCTGCACACTGGACACATGTAAGAAGATAAATGTAAATGATATACCTGCACACTGGACACGTGTAAGAAGATAAATGTAAATGATATACCTGCACACTGGACATGTGTAAGAAGACAAACGTAAATGATATATCTGCACATTGTTGGTGGTAAATCAATTGAATCAGAACCTGTGAGAGGTGTCCACCGATGGCATTCTTGGCTTAAATGAATAATACTGCAATACACAGGTATGCATTGTACACTATAACTGGCATCAAGCTGGTCACTTACCCACAAAGTCAACACGACAATTATATCAACAGTATCACAAGTATAGCAATAATCAGGAATGCAATACCAGTGACATGAATGCATGACATACAAAACTAACTGAAAAAAGTCTTCCGAAATGAGTAGGTGAAAAAAGTCCAAAATCATCTTATGTAATAAATATTCATAAAATGAACATAGTGAGAAAGACAATCTTAGCTATTTCCTCTGTGCATTTGACATATATGTAACCCTAACTCAAAACCAAATGAACAAAGGGCATGGCACATTCAGAATCATTTCCATAAGGTTGGGGGGTGGGGGGAGACCAAGGCCAACACCAAAGTAGGGAGTGTGTGTGAGTAAGAAACACTGGCACTGTCCTAATAGATTTATGTTTTTATGTATAAACACCAGTAAACTTTTAGGAAGCACTTGATTGAACAAAGCTGGTTTAAGATTACTAATAAAATTATAAGCAGTTCTTGTAAAATAATTAGGTACTACCTGATAGTGATTTTTCTTACCAGCAGAAATAAACACCCATTGGTAACGTACAACTATAATATGCTCCCACTCAAGTTGCACTGATGTATAAAAACATAAATCTATTAAGACAGTGTAAGTAAATAAACAGAGGTTAAAGAGTATGGACAGTTTCTCAGACTGTCTGACAGACTAAATAAAAAGTACAGCCAAGTAAATGCTTTTTCATAATGGCAATCTCTCATGTTTTCCAATATGGGGGGACTCCTCCTGCAAATTATATATAGTAAACACAAGCCTGTGCAAATAAGAAGAAAGAAAAGAAGTTGGTAACATGTAACTGCTATCCCTTCTCACTGCTTACACGATCACCACATCAGGATACCAGCTGGTGATCAGACCTTGCTATCACTAGTTCTCCACATCAGGGTACCAGCTGGTGATCAGAGCTTGCTGTTACTAGTTCTCTACATCAGGGCGACAACTGGTGATCAGAACTTGCTGGTACTAATTCTCCACATCAGGGTACCAGCTGGTGATCAGTCTTTGCTGTCACTATTTCTCCACATCAGGGTACCAGCTGGTGATCAGAGCTTGCTGTCACTAGTTCTCTACATCAGGGTGACAGCTAGTGATCAGAACTTGCTGGCACTAGTTCTCCACATCAGGGTACCAGCTGGTGATCAGAACTTGCTGGCAGTAGTTCTCCACATCAGGGTACCAGCTGGTGATCAGTCCTTGCTGTCACTAGTTCTCCACATCAGGGTATCAGCTGGTGATCAGAACTTACTGGCACAAGTTCTCCATATCAGGGTACCAGCTGGTGATCAGTTCTTGCTGGCACTAGTTCTCCTCATCAGGGTACCAGCTGGTGATCAGTCCTTGCTGTCACTAGTTCTCCACATCTGGGTGACAGCTGGTGGTCAGAACTTGCTGCCACTAGTTCTCCACATCAGGGTACCAGCTGGTGATCAGAACTTGCTGGCACTAGTTCTCCACATCAGGGTACCAGCTGGTGTTCAGAACTTGCTGGCACTAGTTCTCCACATCAGGGTGACAGCTGGTGATCAGTCCTTGATGTCAGTAGTTCTCCACATCAGGGTACCAGCTGGTGATCAGTTCTTGCTGTTACTAGTTCTCCACATCAGGGTTGTTACTAGTTCTCCACATCAGGGTACCAGCTGGTGATCAGAGCTTGCTGTCACTATTTCACCACATCAGGGTGACAGCTGGTAATCAGAACATGTTGGCACTAGTTCTCCAAATCAGGGTACCAGCTTGTGATTAGAACTTGCTGGCACTAGTTCTCCACATCAGGGTACCAGCTGATGATCAGTCCTTGTTGTCACTAGTTCTCCACATCAGGGTACCAACTGGTAATTAGAACTTGCTGGCACTAGTTCTCTACATCAGGGTACCAGCTGGTGATCAGTCCTTGTTGGCACTAGTTCTCCACATCAGGGTGACAGCTGGTGATCAAAACTTGCTAGCACTAGTTCTCCACATCAGGGTACCAGCTGGTGATCCATCCTTGCTGTCACTAGTTCTCCACATCAGGGTGACAGCTGGTGATCAGAACTTGCTGTCACTAGTTCTCCACATCAGGATACCAGCTGATGATCAGTCCTTGCTGTCACTAGTTCTCTACATCAGGGTACCAACTGGTGATCAGAACTTGCTGGCACTAGTTCTCTACATCAGGGTACCAGCTGGTGATCAGTCCTTGTTGGCACTAGTTCTCCACATCAGGGTGACAGCTGGTGATCAAAACTTGCTAGCACTAGTTCTCCACATCAGGGTACCAGCTGGTGATCCGTCCTTGCTGTCACTAGTTCTCCACATCAGGGTGACAGCTGGTGATCAGAACTTGCTGTCACTAGTTCTCCACATCAGGGTGACAGCTGGTGTTCAGACCTTGCTGGCACTAGTAGGGCACATCAAGGTCAGTATTTGATGAGTAGCATCCAATCAGTATAACTCTGCCAGTGAAGTCTGCAGTGAACTGTCCTGTTAACCTTTGTCTCCATTATTTTTGTTCTCATAGTCATTTCATGCAGTGAGGGCACATGCATTTGCTTTAAATTTCTTACTGTGATTTGCCCATATCTACAAGGAGCCCATTGTGGGTGAATCCACTTACTTGTAAAAAACTAAATCCACAGAATAAATACAACTTGTTTGACACTGGAATTTGCAAATTCCACAACAAGTCAAAAATAGCAGCATGCATTATCTTCTTCTTTATACCTTGAAGTTCCTGCTCCCTTCCCAACTAAATTACACTCTTGTCTTTTTCAAACCACCCTTCAATCTCAACTACTATCACCTCTGAACACAAGCATTATTCTTAAGACAAACGCAAACCTTGTATAAACACTTTATGACTTGTACTTTTAATTATATTATTTGTATTACTTTTGACTTTATCTTTATTTTAACATTTGTGTTCTTTTAACGTATACTCCTTGATTTTGTATTTGTATTTTAAAATGTATATTTATGCTTTTGTATACAGTATAGTCCATACTTTACTTATGTTATATTCTGTTAACTGCTTTTGGAGATTTTCTCCCCAGGCCTCCACTGAAAATGGGCTCTGCTTGTCCTAGTGGACTTCCCTGGTCATCAAACTAGAAGTAAATAAATAAATAAATAAATAAGTCTTTTGTTTTCTATCCCTGGGCCTCTGTATAGCAGCTCAGGAATCCTCGTTGAATGCACTATCTGCTTTCATTTAAGAAGCTGCTCTATTTTCCTTACTTCATATAGGGATACCAGTTTGACAGGTGCACATCACTGACACCTGCTAATCACACCCCCTAATTCCTTGTGCCAGGGGCAGCTGCCATCTTTCCCATGACCTAGTTACAGTGCTGCATTTTAAGCTATGGAACCTTGCTGGCTAAGCTTACGTAGGCCCTTGGGCCAATAGCCTAGTACCTACCTATGAACCTATTTGTTACTAATATTAATGATGTTCCAGATGCTATGGCAGTGCTCCTGCCTAATGCATATCTCACTGCCAGGTAACTAATAATGACATCTAATAACTGTCACCAGGCATTGAGCAAAATGGTAACATCATCAAGTCAGTTATCTTCACCAGACCACCTTACATTATTTATTCTATTTTGTTTTATTGATTTTATGTTGCATTTGTTAACTGAGAAATCCATTTGGGTAATCACATTTTCAGTGGAGTTTCAGATACTAAAAGCAAGTTATTCAACAATATAAAATAAAAAGGATAGAAAATCTGCATAACAATATGTAAGATCAAAGATTTTATGACTTAACAACAACACAGAAAAAAACTAGAAGACAGTCTGATGTAGATGGTAAAAGTTCAGACAGTTTGACGTAGATGGTATAAGTTCAGACAGTTTGATATAGATGGTATAAGTTCAGACAGTTTGATGTAGATGGTATAAGTTCAGACAGTTTGATGTAGATGGTATAAGTTCAGACAGTTTGATGTAGATGGTATAAGTTCAGAGAGTTTGACGTAGATGGTATAAGTTCAGACAGTTTGACGTAGATGGTATAAGTTCAGACAGTTTGACGTAGATGGTATAAGTTCAGACAGTTTGACGTAGATGGTATAAGTTCAGACAGTTTGACGTAGATGGTATAAGTTCAGACAATTTGATGTAGATGGTATAAGTTCAGACAGTTTGACGTAGATGGTATAAGTTCAGACAGTTTGACGTAGATGGTATAAGTTCAGACAGTTTGATGTAGATGGTATAAGTTCAGACAGTTTGATGTAGATGGTATAAGTTCAGACAGTTTGATGTAGATGGTATAAGTTCAGACAGTTTGATGTAGATGGTATAAGTTCAGGCAGTTTGATGTAGATGGTATAAGTTCAGACAGTTTGATGTAGATGGTATAAGTTCAGACAGTTTGATGTAGATGGAATAAGTTCATACAGTTTGACGTAGATGGTATAAGTTCAGACAGTTTGACGTAGATAGTATAAGTTCAGACAGTTTGACGTAGATGGTATAAGTTCAGACAGTTTGACGTAGATGGCATAAGTTCAGACAGTTTGACGTAGATGGTATAAGTTCAGACAGTTTGACGTAGATGGTATAAGTTCAGACAGTTTGACGTAGATGGTATAAGTTCAGACAGTTTGACGTAGATGGTATAAGTTCAGACAGTTTGACGTAGATGGTATAAGTTCAGACAGTTTGATGTAGATGGTATAAGTTCAGACAGTTTGATGTAGATGGTATAAGTTCAGACAGTTTCATGTAGATGGTATAAGTTCAGACAGTTTCATGTAGATGGTATAAGTTCAGACAGTTTGATGTAGATGGTATAAGTTCAGACAGTTTGATGTAGATGGTATAAGTTCAGACAGTTTGATGTAGATGGTATAAGTTCAGACAGTTTGATGTAGATGGTATAAGTTCAGACAGTTTGACGTAGATGGTATAAGTTCAGACAGTTTGACGTAGATGGTATAAGTTCAGACAGTTTCATGTAGATGGTATAAGTTCAGACAGTTTGATGTAGATGGTATAAGTTCAGACAGTTTGATGTAGATGGTATAAGTTCAGACAGTTTGATGTAGATGGTATAAGTTCAGACAGTTTGATGTAGATGGTATAAGTTCAGACAGTTTCATGTAGATGGTATAAGTTCAGACAGTTTGATGTAGATGGTATAAGTTCATACAGTTTGATGTAGATGGTATAAGTTCATACAGTTTGACGTAGATGGTATAAGTTCAGACAGTTTGACGTAGATGGTATAAGTTCAGACAGTTTGATGTAGATGGTATAAGTTCATACAGTTTGACGTAGATGGTATAAGTTCAGACAGTTTGACGTAGATGGTATAAGTTCAGACAGTTTGACGTAGATGGTATAAGTTCAGACAGTTTAATGTAGATGGTATAAGTTCAGACAGTTTGATGTAGATGGTATAAATTCAGACAGTTTGATGTAGATGGTATAAGTTCAGACAGTTTGATGTAGATGGTATAAGTTCAGACAGTTTGATGTAGATGGTATAAGTTCAGACAGTTTGATGTAGATGGTATAAGTTCAGACAGTTTGATGTAGATGGTATAAGTTCAGACAGTTTGATGTAGATGGTATAAGTTCAGACAGTTTGATGTAGATGGTATAAGTTCAGACAGTTTGACGTAGATGGTATAAGTTCAGACAGTTTGACGTAGATGGTATAAGTTCAGGCAGTTTGATGTAGATGGTATAAGTTCAGACAGTTTGATGTAGATGGTATAAGTTCAGACAGTTTGATGTAGATGGTATAAGTTCAGACAGTTTCATGTAGATGGTATAAGTTCAGACAGTTTCATGTAGATGGTATAAGTTCAGACAGTTTCATGTAGATGGTATAAGTTCAGACAGTTTGACGTAGATGGTATAAGTTCAGACAGTTTGATGTAGATGGTATAAGTTCAGACAGTTTGATGTAGATGGTATAAGTTCAGACAGTTTGATGTAGATGGTATAAGTTCAGACAGTTTGATGTAGATGGTATAAGTTCAGACAGTTTGATGTAGATTGTATAAGTTCAGACAGTTTGATGTAGATTGTATAAGTTCAGACAGTTTCATGTAGATGGTATAAGTTCAGACAGTTTCATGTAGATGGTATAAGTTCAGACAGTTTCATGTAGATGGTATAAGTTCAGACAGTTTGACGTAGATGGTATAAGTTCAGACAGTTTGACGTAGATGGTGTAAGTTCAGACAGTTTGACGTAGATGGTATAAGTTCAGACAGTTTGACGTAGATGGTATAAGTTCAGACAGTTTGACGTAGATGGTATAAGTTCAGACAGTTTGATGTAGACGGTATAAGTTCAGACAGTTTGATGTAGACGGTATAAGTTCAGACAGTTTGATGTAGACAGTATAAGTTCAGACAGTTTGATGTAGACGGTATAAGTTCAGACAGTTTGATGTAGACGGTATAAGTTCAGACAGTTTGATGTAGATGGTATAAGTTCAGACAGTTTGATGTAGATGGTATAAGTTCAGACAGTTTGATGTAGATGGTATAAGTTCAGACAGTTTGATGTAGATGGTATACGTTCAGACAGTTTGATGTAGATGGTATACGTTCAGACAGTTTGATGTAGATGGTATAAGTTCAGACAGTTTGATGTAGATGGTATAATTTCAGACAGTTTCATGTAGATGGTATAAGTTCAGACAGTTTCATGTAGATGGTATAAGTTCAGACAGTTTGATGTAGATGGTATAAGTTCAGACAGTTTGATGTAGATGGTATAAGTTCAGACAGTTATATGTAGATGGTATAAGTTCAGACAGTTTCATGTAGATGGTATCAGTTCAGACAGTTTCATGTAGATGGTATAAGTTCAGACAGTTTGACGTAGATGGTATACGTTCAGACAGTTTGACGTAGATGGTATAAGTTCAGACAGTTTGACGTAGATGGTATAAGTTCAGACAGTTTGACGTAGATGGTATAAGTTCAGACAGTTTGATGTAGACGGTATAAGTTCAGACAGTTTGATGTAGACGGTATAAGTTCAGACAGTTTGATGTAGACGGTATAAGTTCAGACAGTTTGATGTAGACGGTATAAGTTCAGACAGTTTGATGTAGATGGTATAAGTTCAGACAGTTTGATGTAGATGGTATAAGTTCAGACAGTTTGATGTAGATGGTATACGTTCAGACAGTTTGGTGTAGATGGTATAAGTTCAGACAGTTTGATGTAGATGGTATAAGTTCAGACAGTTTCATGTAGATGGTATAAGTTCAGACAGTCTGATGTAGATGGTATAAGTTCAGACAGTTTCATGTAGATGGTATAAGTTCAGACAGTTTCATGTAGATGGTATAAGTTCCGAAGGTGACTACATATGACTAACAGGTGACATTAATAGTGCACATGGGTTTGACTGCAGTCCAACCAGCCCAAGTTGGATAGTTGCACAGGCTTTGGACAGACCAGATGGCAGTAAAGGAAACGAGCAGATGCCTCTGTCGCACCAGTCTTGGGGGAGGAATCCCACTGCATTGGCAACATTTACCAGCAGGTGGGGGATCACCTGCAGAAGGAACCTAGGAGACCTCTGTCCCCAGAGAGGGTTTATGTGGTAGAACAATATGCCTAATTCTGTGTAGTAACAACTGTGGAACTTGCAAACTGCCTGATGAGATCAGACTTGGGGAAGAAAACATTGTAGGTGCACCTGAATTCCACAATTTTTTGGGGTTATCCCTGCATTAAGTGCATAGTATACTTTGTTAACTGTATGCCAGGGATGTTAGCTGTAGGCCAGGGATGTTAGCTGCCCCCCATTCACAAGCTAGCATTTCTTGCAATCCTTAATTACATAAATCCTTAATATAGAGTCACATACCCTTTTAGTAGTTGTTCCTGACTCCCAGCTAGGCCAAACACACTTAAGTTAACATAAGTACAAATACACAGCACAAGGTTTCTAAATTGGCTAAACAGCACATTGTAGGCAATAAAGAAAAATATTACTTTTATTCTGTAAGGTCCTGCATATATTCAAAAGAAAACAAAAACTAACAGGCAAGGTACCTTTTCTCCAAACAGACATACCTATAACCAGTCTGTAGATTGGGTGACTGTTTTTGTCTGATTCACTCCTACTCAAAGCCAGCCCGCTTTGCTCTGCTACCCTACACCTATTCCCATCCACTCCTACCTCATTTCCTTTATACCTAAGCTAACCACATTCCCTGTACAATTCTCCAATCCACTTCCATCCTGCCGCACCTAACCACAACCTTCTAACTTCAACTCTTATACACAACTCCCTCCCTACTAACCCCACCTAGACTCAACTTCTCACAATACCATACTGCATTCTACTTTCCTATACATCTCCTCCTGATTCCACAGCCATTCACAATGAAAGGCCAAAACTGCTTGCTCTACAACACTCTATTATCAGGCATCCTCCTCCTTGCTTACTATGCTACCAACTCCCATAACATCAAAATCACCAAGCACCCATCCCCAACACTCACACACACCTCATCACACCTCCCATGCAAACCTTATCATTATTATATAATCACCAAGACTTACCCTAGATTTAATACTAATGTCCTCCCTTAAAGACATATACAACACACCAACACTCAGTTGTCCTTCTACAGGTATACGCAACTTATAACCAAACTGAAGCACCTAATTTTGTACTGTCAAACAAAGATAAAACTCCAAACAGATATCCATCCCAATCCTGGGCCCATCGGTACCTCCTATGTAACCTACCCATTACCCCCAAACTCCTGTTCCTCCACATCTACCCAAAAACTCCCAGACACCGCCACTTATATATCTTTACCTATTACCAGTAACTCTGACCTTCTCATTACATACTATAATCTCAGAAGCCTGGCAAACAAAGTACCTGAATTCCATCCCACCCTTGCCTCCTACTCCCCAGACATTGTACTCATAATGGAAACTTGGTTAAAGCCCCACATCAAAGACTCTGAAATTACTGCAAATGCTTACAATATTATAAGACAGGACAGGATAAACAAACGTGGTGGGGGTGTGGGGGTGTAGCAATTATTTTTAAAGAATCACTTAATCTAGGAAAAACTAAACTGTTCCCAGAAGACATCTCTCATGCTGAACTCCTTATCACTCACCTCCAAATTAATCCTGACAAATCCATTAATGTCATAGCCATCTACCTACCACCAGGCAACAACCTGCACAACACAGAATCCCTCCTGTCCTGGTCATCTAGCCATCTACCTACCACCAGGCAACAACCTGCACAGCATAGAATCCCTCCTACCCTGGTCATTTAGCCATCTACCTACCAACAGACAACAACCTGCACAACACAGAATCCCTCCTGTCCTGGTCATCTAGCCTCACACCAGGCAACAACCTGCACAACATAGAATCCCTCCTATCCTGTTCATCTAGCCATCTACCTATCACCAGGCAACAACCTGCACAACATAGAATCCCTCCTATCCTGGTCATCTAGCCATCTACCTACCACCAGGCAACAACCTGCACAGCATAGAATCCCTCCTATCATGGTCATCTAGCCATCTACCTACCACCAGGCAACAACCTGCACAACACAGAATCCCTCCTGTCCTGGTCATCAAGCCTCTCACCAGGCAACAACCTGCACGACATAGAATCCCTCCTATCCTGGTCATCTAGCCATCTACCTACCACCAGGCAACAACCTGCACAGCATAGAATCCCTCCTATCCTGGTCATCTAGCCATCTACCTACCACCAGGCAACAACCTGCAAAACACAGAATCCCTCCTGTCCTGGTCATCTAGCCTCCCACCAGGCAACAACCTGCACAACATAAAATCCCTCCTATCCTGTTCATCTAGCCATCTACCTACCACCAGACAACAACCTGTACAGCATAGAATCCCTCCTATCATGGTCATCTAGCCATCTACCTACCACCAGGCAACAACCTGCACAACACAGAATCCCTCCTGTCCTGGTCATCTAGCCTCCCACCAGGCAACAACCTGCACAACATAGAATCCCTCCTATCCTGGTCATCTAGCCATCTACCTACCACCAGGCAACAACCTGCACAACATAGAATCCCTCCTATCCTGGTCATCTAGCCATCTACCTACCACCAGGCAACAACCTGCACAACACAGAATCCCTCCTGTCCTGGTCATCTAGCCTCCCACCAGGCAACAACCTACACAACATAGAATCCCTCCTATCATGGTCATCTAGCCATCTACCTACCACCAGGCAACAACCTGCACAGCATAGAATCCCTCCTATCCTGGTCATCTAGCCATCTACCTACCGCCAGATAACAACTTGCACAACATAGAATCGCTCCTATCATGGTCATCTAGCCATCTACCTATCACCTGGCAACAACCTGCACAACATAGAATCGCTCCTATCATGGTCATCTAGCCATCTACCTATCACCTGGCAACAACCTACACAACATAGAATTACTCCTATCATGGTCATCTAGCCATCTACCTACCACCAGGAAACAACCTGCACAACACAGAAACCCTCCGGTCCTGGTCATCTTGCCTCCCACCAGGCAACAACCTGCACAACATAGAATCGCTCCTATCATGGTCATCTAGCCATCTACCTATCACCTGGCAACAACCTACACAACATAGAATCGCTCCTATCATGGTCATCTAGCCATCTACCTATCACCTGGCAACAACCTACACAACATAGAATCGCTCCTATCATGGTCATCTAGCCATCTACCTATCACCTGGCAACAACCTACACAACATAGAATTGCTCCTATCATGGTCATCTAGCCATCTACCTACCACCAGGCAACAACCTGCACAGCATACAATCCCTCCTATCCTGGTCATCTAGCTATCTACCTACCACCAGACAACAACCTGCACAACATAGAATTGCTCCTATCATGGTCATCTAGCCATCTACCTATCACCTGGCAACAACCTACACAACATAGAATCGCTCCTATCATGGTCATCTAGCCATCTACCTATCACCTGGCAACAACCTACACAACATAGAATTGCTCCTATCATGGTCATCTAGCCATCTACCTACCACCAGGCAAAAACCTGCACAGCATACAATCCCTCCTATCCTGGTCATCTAGCCATCTACCTACCACCAGACAACAACCTGCACAACATAGAATCGCTCCTATTATGGTCATCTAGCCATTTACCTATCACCTGGCAACAACCTACACAACACAGAATCGCTCCTATCCTGGTCATATAGCCATCTACCTACCACCAGACAACAACCTGCACAACATAGAATCGCTCCTATCCTGGTCATCTACCCATCTACCTACTACCAGGCAACAACCTGCACAACATAGAATCCATCCTATCCTGTTCATCTAGTCATCTACCTCTCCCCAGGCAACAACCTGCACAACATAGAATCCCTCCTATCATGGTCATATAGCCATCTACCTACCACCAGACAACAACCTGCACAACATAGAATTGCTCCTATCATGGTCATCTAGCCATCTACCTACCACCAGACAACAACCTGCACAACATAGAATCGCTCCTATCCTGGTCATCTACCCATCTACCTACCACCAGGCAACAGCCTACACAACATAGAATTCCTCCTATCATGGTCATCTAGCCATCTACCTACCACCAGACAACAACCTGCACAACATAGAATCCCTCCTATCCTGGTCATCTAGCCATCTACCTCTCACCAGGCAACAACCTGCACAACATAGAATCCCTCCTATCATGGTCATCTAGCCATCTACCTACCACCAGACAACAACCTACCCAACATAGAATCCCTCCTATCCTGGTCATCTAGCCATCTACCTACCACCAGGCAACAACCTACACAACATAGAATCCCTCCTATCCTGGTCATCCAACCATCTACCTCTCACCAGGCAACAACCTGCACAACATAAAATCCCTCCTATCATGGTCATCTAGCCATCTACCTACCACCAGACAACAACCTGCCCAACATAGAATCCCTCCTATCCTGGTCATCTAGCCATCTACCTACCACCAGACAACAACCTACACAACATAGAATCCCTCCTATCCTGGTCATCTAGCCATCTACGTCTCACCAAGCAACAACCTGCACAATATAGAATCCCTCCTATCATGGTCATCTAGCCATCTACCTACCACCAGACAACAACCTGCCCAACATAGAATCCCTCCTATCCTGGTCATCTAGCCATCTACCTACCACCAGGCAACAACCTACACAACATAGAATCCCTTCTATCCTGGTCATCCAGCCATCTACCTCTCACCAGGCAACAACCTGCACAACATAGAGTCCCTCCTGTCCTGGTCATCTAGCCATCTACCTACCACCAGGCAACAACCTGCACAACATAGAATCCCTCCTATCCTGGTCATCTAGCCATCTACCTACCACCAGGCAACAACCTGCACAACATAGAATCCCTCCTATCCTGGTCATCCAGCCATCTACCTACCACCAGGCAACAACCTGCACAACATAGAATCCCTCCTATCCTGGTCATCTTTTTCTCTATCCCAAGAAACTATCATTCTAGGTAATTTCAACCTAGGCTGGTTCTCCTGCTCCTCCAACTCCCCTACCTCATTTATAAACTTATACAACTTCACCCACATTGTTAACTATTCCACCTGCATCAACAAGCACTCCAATAAAAAATCACTTCTAGACTGGATTTTAACCAACAAACCAAACCACGGGTAACAGGCAGACTGTCTATCAGTCACGCTACGTGACCATGCCCCTACATTTCTAGTTAGGAAGAAAACACATATCCAAACCAGCATCTCCTACAAATACACCTGTAGCAAAAAATATTTCTCCTCTGGTACCTTCAATTTACTACTACAAAACTGCGATTGGTCCCCATTAAAAAACCTGCAACTAGATCTAGCTGTAGAATACTTCAATAACAAATTCCTTGAAATATTAAATACTCTTATCCCCCTCAGAAAAATTCACCAAAAAAAAAAAACAAACAGCTACCATGGCTTTCTAAAGAAATAAAACAACTAATGATAGAGAGATAAGGCCTGGTCACTATATTATATGACCAAAAATAAGAACGATCTCACCCTTTACAAACAACTTAGAAACCATGCTAAGAAAATCATCATCATGGATAAAAGATCCTATGTACTCACTTGCCAACAAAAATACCAGCACAATCAACAAAAATTCTGGCAGAATATCAACCACCTCCTTAACCCCGGTAAAACCTCCATCTCTGCCCCCCTCACTACTAACTCCTCTGTGCCCTTAGCCTCACAATTAAATTCCTACTTCATCAACTCTATCACTTCTGTCCTAGACAACAAAACAATCCCACCACTCACTGTCCCCTCCCCTGCCTCTAATGACACAAACTCCTTCTCCTTTATTCCCATTCCAACTTCCTGCATAAAAAAACTCCAATCTAAATTACTGCTGCTTAGCTGCCGACCAGCTTCCAAACAAATACCTAACACTAGCAGCCCCATCCATCACCAACCCCATATCATTACTAATAAATAATTCTGCTCCGAACAGTACGTGTCCCAAATTATGGAAAATCTCACACATCATACTAGTTCATAAGGGCGGCCCATCTAGAGACATAACTAACTACCGTCCCATTGCCATTCTATTCCCCCTTAATAAAATTCTAGAGAAATGTATTCACCAGCAACTCATGAATCACCTCACTACCGATGACCTACTCTCCAGCACCCAGTATGGCCTCAGGCCTAAACACGGTACTAACTCAGCCCTCATAACCTTTACAGAGACCATTCGCCACCTCAGAGATGAAGGACAACTAGTCTTAGCCATTTTCTTAGATATGGCAAAAACTTTTGACAAAGTGTCCCATCAGCTGCTCCTCAACAAACTTGCCACTTATAATCTCAATACCACACCCCTAACATGGTTTCACAGTTATCTATCCGACAGTCAACAAGCCACTAA
This sequence comes from Protopterus annectens, assembly GCF_019279795.1. Classification (NCBI taxonomy): domain Eukaryota; kingdom Metazoa; phylum Chordata; order Ceratodontiformes; family Protopteridae; genus Protopterus; species Protopterus annectens. Next base: position 777,485,159 of record NC_056749.1, on the reverse strand, counting down.
ATGAGCAAACCACCTCTCCCTACTATTGGCAGTCACCACACGAATACTACAAGGCACCATACTTGGGTCCCTCCTCTTCATAATATTTACCAATAACCTACATACTGCCACCCAACATGCCACCATCATCCAATATGCAGATGACTCATCCCTTATCTGCTCAGCCCACTCCCCACAAGAACTCTATCACAAAATGCAATCATCATTCCAAGACATTGAAAAGTACTTCACCAGCCACCAACTCATCCTAAATCCAAATAAGAACAAGCTCATAATTTTCTCTAATAAATCTTCCAAACCCAGTACCCAGTCCCTCTCCATACTATCTAACAATGGTACAAAAATCAAACCCACCAATCAGACCAAACTTCTACGGTTAACCACAGATGACTCACTAAAATTTGATAAACATATATATCTTACCATAAAAAAATCCACTCTAAACTAGGTGCTCTATACAGGGTTAAACCTTATCTTACACAACAAGCTAGACTGGCCACTGCAAGATCCCACTTGCTATCCACCGTCCTATACTGCCCTGAGGTCTTAACTAACCTATCAAAAAATGACCTAAATAAACTAGACTCCTGCTATAACAGAATAGCTAAGTTTGTCACCAACCAGCCCCACAGAACACAACACTGCACTGCTCTTCGACAACTCATCTGGCTAGAACTTTCCAACCTATTATTACGAAAACAACTTTTACTTGCCCATAAAATCATATTCAACCCTACCGACTACCCAGCTCTATCAAACCTAGTCCAGCCAAACACAAACTGTAGACTCCTCAGGTCATTCAACAAACTAATGGTAAAAGTAACCCAGTCTCACAGCTATCACGGAGACTCCCTCTACTCCCATAAAATAGCCAAAGATTGAAACACCCTTCCTCAACAGATAACTAAAAACCCAAACCTGTCCACCTTTAAACCTACCCTGAAAGACTATTTAAATGATAACTGGCTATGCCCCGTATTACTCCCAACTAATATTCTTCCTATTTTTTCCCACTCATCTCACACATGATAGCCCGAGTAGTGCTCATCCCAGATAGGGCTATCGCACTCTGTCTTATCTTTATTAGTCTTTGTTCCTTCAGACAACCTAACTTGTAAAACTACATGACCAATTTTGGTCTTTCAGAAGTGACTCACCTTGTAAAGCTACATGACTTATGTACCTCATATGCATTGTAAAAAAACAAAAAAAAGCATTCCTGTATGTCTGAAACATGCATGTTTATATTGTATTCTGGTGTTATATTTTGCTATAATATATTTTGTTAAGCTTATTTACATATTGTTAGCAATGTACTACTTAAACTAAGTTTACTGCTTGTACCTTAATAATGTTCTTTTTGTTGTGGAGCTTTTCTCTCCTGGTCTCCGCTGAAAACAGTTTTTTTTTCAACTCAGTCGGGCACTACCTGGTTTACAAATGTAATTAATAAATAAAGGAAACCATGATCAGCAAACTGCTCCACTCCCATCTGACCAACAGTTACCTCCTGAAGGAGAGACTGGGCTGATAGGAATCTCCAGCACCAGGAATGAATGGTCTGGAGGACTACTGCTATGTCTGTGGATGTCTGGCTCTTGCATAGAAGAGGAATGAATGACCAACAGGGGCAGGTAGAGCAGTGACTCGGTGAATTCTATGGTCTAGGAAGGCTAGGGGAGTAGAGGAAATTGAATTGGCTAAAATTTTGTATACATGAGAGTAAGAATATTTCTAGCTATAGTAAACATGGAGAGAAATATTATTTAGCATGTCATTATCGGTTTATAGGTTCATAGAAGGTTACTAGGCTAACACCCCTAGAGCCCTCAAAAGCCTAGCCATATTAATCCTGAGTTGCCCCAGTTGTTGTTAGGTGAGTGAAGTTAAGAGAGGTAAGGGTCTATGGTAGTTAAAAACAACTTCCTCTGACAAAGAGGTACATGAGCACCACTCCAGGGGTGAATTTGCAGTCACCCATCCATTGATCTAGGTTAGTTTGAAGAGGGTCAGGGAGGGAATCTGTTTCATGTCAATTGGAAGCTTGTTCCAGAGAAGTGGCAGTCTTTGGGAGATGTATCTCTCTCTCCAGCATGACCCATTCATGTCAGAGGCTAGGTTAACTTGCCTGCAGCAAGTGACCCTCTTGCAGTTTGATTTACAAATGTGCAGCATTTCCATCAGGGTCAGATCAGAGACTGCCCTGTAAGCCAGGCACAGGCCACCTCTTAGCAATCTGTAGGATACAGAATACTGTGGTGGTGGCGGTGCTGCGGTAGCGTTGTCACCTCACATTAAGACGTCATCCTGTTCGATTCTCAGCTAGAGCATATTCTGTGTGGAGACATGCGTGAATGGGCGTACCTTTGTTGAAGGTTATGCATCAGGGCTGGCAACTCGGCATGTAAAAATCTTCTGCCAATCATTAGCGGACTGGAGTTTTGCTGTGGCGACCCCTAAATGGGAAAAGCCGAAAGACTCAACAGGATACAGAATACAGTGAAAGGACTTTCAGTCTTTCCGCATAAGACTTATTTTGTGTACCCTGTAATTTCTTGTTGAGAAACCTTCATGGTCTCTCCAGTTGTTGCAGGTGACTGGTGAGGTACATGCAAAAGGGAGCATTGTACTCAATTATTGGCCTGAAGAGGGCTGAGTATAATGGAATTATAATGTCCTTACATCTAGATGTGATGCCTGTACTTATAAGATGTGCCACATAGAAGAATTTCCTTACCACTGTGGATACGTGGTGGTCAAAGTTCAGGTTGCTATCAACCTGAGTACCCAGATCATGTACTACTGGGTCTACACTTGGGGGGTGCTATCATTAATCAAATAAGAACTCACAGAAATACATAGGTGCACACACACACACACACACACACACACACACACACACACATATATATATATATATATATATATATATATATATATATATATATATATATATATATATATATATATATATATGGGTCCCCTTGACTTCATCGACACGCCGAAACACCGACGCTAAGAAGACCGACTCGAGAAGACCGACGAGACAGATGATAGACAATGTAAAATCCCGACAGCCAAAACACCGACATGGGCAATGTGTGAGCACGAGTCTGTAAGTGTGCGATAGTGACGGATTTAGCATTAGGGAGCGGACAGGTAAGTGTGTGCTAGTGAGGGATTTAGTGTTAGGGAGCGGACAGGTAAGTGTGTGCTAGTGAGGGATTTAGCATTAGGGAGTGTACAGGTAAGTGTGAGATATTGTGGGATTTAGGGTTAGGGTGCGGGAAAGGTGAGAGTGTGGTAGTGACGGACTTTAGGTGTAGTGGAGGGTTAAGTGAGTTAGGGTTAGGGTGCGGGTAGGGTAAGTGTGCGATAGTGGCGGAATGTAGGTTTAGTGGCAGGTTAAGTGAGTTAGGGTTAGGGTGCGGGTAGGTAGTGTCGGATCTTAGGGTTAGGGTTTGGGTTAGGGTTAGTGCATGTATAGTTGTGTGTTATGTGTAGTTTACACTTTGTGTGTCGGTGTTTTGTGTGTCGGTGTTATGGTGTTCGGTTTTGTGAGTTGTCGGTTTTCGGTGTTTTGGTGTCGTTGTTTTGAGTGTCGGGTTTGTGGCGTGTCGGTGTTGTGATAGGGATCCATATATATATATATATATAAAATGTGTGTAAAATAATGATAGCTAGCATACTGTAATTATTTGACAATGCATGCTAGTTCACCAAATTTCAGTTGCATTAAAGTCAGAGATTTTGTAATATCACAACTGCAAGTTCTGAAAGGGCTTTGTTTAAGTGAAGATGTCAGTCTTGGACAAAGTGTATGATGAAGGACAGTTTTCTAAATGTAATGGAAAACCAAGAGGCTCCATACTTGTTGTAGGATTTAGGGATGAACACTATGTGACTGAGTCAGATTTTAGGGGGATGGTCTCCAAAAGATAGAGCTAACAAAGGACAGTAGCTTTTACGTAAGAGTTTATGAACCAAACACAGCTGACTATGAGAGCATTGAATCTGAGAGTAAATTGTATAAAGGGAAATAGCAGTGAGTTCTGTTATGGTCCTGCAGTAAATATGTTGGAGGTTGCTGTGACTGATCTATCAATATCTCTTTTAAAAAGTTGTCGTGTTATAATTGCATTCTTTACTTGGAGATAGAATTTTAGATGAATATCAGTAATGTACCCACATAGCTTAATTGAAACAATCTTTTCTCTAGATATAAACATAAAAAAACTTACATCTGCTAATGTATGCTTACAGCAACTACAGTGTGCTGAAAAAAAACATTCACACAAACATAGGAGACAGTTATTTAGATAGGAGTCACCTTTGCATCTCTTATTAATTAGTGTACATTCTAGAAATGACATTTTGCCATCTTGTACAGCTATTTGGCTAAAACCAAATTTCCTAAGAAGTACTTTATCATAGCTTTCAAAGCAGATATTGTTTTCTTAGTTCCTTGTTTTCCGACCAATGTTATTTTGGGGTTATTGTTACCATATGCTGATAGCTATCTTACCAGGGCTCTGAATGACACAGAAAGTTCAGACCTGCAAGTATTTGGGAATACCATATTGTGCTAGTTTTGGGGGTTGGATAGCTTTTTACATAAAAACAGTAGAAAAAAAAGAATAAAGAAATAAATGTATGCACTGACAGATGGAAGAGAGCAGGCTGAGAACAGAGGAGCAGCAGAAGGAAACTGCTGTAAACATTTATTTTGGCTTTGTGTGAACAGCAGAAAATTATGGATCATTGCCTAGAGAGGAGTATAAAACTGGACAGGTGGTGTTTATGGTGAAAACTGGCATAATTGCGCAAACAGTTGTAAAGGCAGACAAGGCACTAAATGTTGGGTGTGCTGTAGCTAAAGTCATTTAGGGAACTGGCATAACAACTGCCTAAAACCATTGCATAGCTTTTCACACTAACATTTCAGACAAGATGAGAAAATTCAGATCAGAGATGTGCCAAAACCCTTTATTCTAACGTTTTAAGGCTTTATCTTTTGAGGTGAGGGTATAATATAGCCAAAGAAAATAAATATTTTCTTTATGGTATTTCGCACATCATGTCAGAAGCTTTATAAAAATGTTACTGCAAGTTAAATATATCTGACAATGGCTTGTGTCACACATATCAAAGGTGTTCTCTACGCAAAACTAAGAACATGCAATTATGAATTTGCTTAGAAATAGGCACTTAATGATAAAAGTGACTCAACAAATTGAATCACTTTCTTTTTATGTGTAAAGATTCCACAGATTGTTTCTGATATAAAAACTAAAACTAGTCAACAATTCACAAGGTTTAAAAGAAGATTGTAACGTAATATATTAAATTAGATTATAATGTATTTAGCACCATTTTTCAATGTATATTTTTATCTTGAAAAGCAAAGAAAATATTTCATTCTTATCCTAAGGCAGTCACTGAGATTTTCATAACTCCTGTCTGCATTTCTGATGACAGATCTCCACCATAATCATTCACTTTCCATGTGATTAAACAAAGGTCCAGATTCCATAATGTTTGTGGAATCTGGCACATTTCATAGAGTTCTGCACCAAAGTGGCAGATAAACAAGTAATATTTTAATAAGCTTCAGTGTACATAGAAAAACAGCACAAAAAAGATATATTCAGCAAAGATGGCACACTCTCAAGCATGCACAGGAAATCTGCATATGTCCAGACAAGTCCTTCATAAACTGGGCTATGCATTATCAATGTATGTCCAGACAAGTCCTTCATAAACTGGGCCATGCATTATCAATGTATGTCTAGACAAGTCCGTCATAAACTGGGCCATGCATTCTCAATGTATGTCCAGGCAAGTCCTTCATAAACTGGGCCGTGTATTATCAATGTATGTCCAGACAAGTCCATCATAAACTGGGCCGTGCATTATCAACGTCCATCAATTTAAATAAGACAATTTCAATGCAAATAACACAAAATTGATAAAGGATGATGAATCTTCAGTAATCCGTTCACCAGTTGAAAAATATTTACATCAGTCAAGTGAATAATATATTCATGCAGTTATGCATTTCGTTGTAATGCACATGCTGACTGCTATATATATATATATATATATATATATATATATATATATATACCAAATATTACAAGACATGACAGACAGAGGTTCGAAAAAAAAAAAACATTAAGGGGAGGTAAAATAGACAGACAGCACACTGTACAAGAAGATAGGTAAAGGTAAACTGACAAGCATGGCAGGGATGCATCCCAGCCATGGTGCAATGCAGAAATACAGACATACCTATCCACTATGTAGTGCTGAGATGTTATAAACTGTGTGACAGTAAAACCTGAAGCAGTATAAGTGACAGTAGAAATGGACCATAGTGAAATAAATAGTGATTTCAGTACCAGTGGATACTGAATCCAATAAAGTCTGTCAGCAGTGTAAGCCAAGCTACAGCATGAATGAGCAAATCCAGCAAGGGAAATGTAGAAAACAAGTAGAGGATAGACTAGAACCACCAAACATCCACGTAAAAGGCTAACAAACAAACACAATGCCAAACAGAAGTACTAAAGCAAATCAAGTATGTGTATGCATTAAGCAGCTACGTGTATACAACTGCATGTGCACAACCTAAATATATGTGAAATGGACTGTATACATGAAAGACATATGCCATGTTAAAGGCAACACAGATGTGTTGTCATTTATGTATGACAGGCACTGGATGAACAGAAGCCATTTGAAAGCAAAGTTGTTACACAAAGTCACAGCGATGACATGGAATAATAATCAGTGTGAATAATGCTAGACTGACATGGAATAATAATCAGTGTGAATAATGCTTGAATGACATGGAATAATAATCGGTGTGAATAATGCTGGAATGACATGGAATAATAATCAGTTTAAATAATGCTAGAATGACATGGAATAACAATCAGTGTGAATAATACTGGAATGACATGGAATAATAATCGGTGTGAATAATGCTAGAATGACATGGAATAATAATCGGCGTGAATAATGCTAGAATGACATGGAATAATAATCAGTGTGAATAATGCTAGAATGACATGGAATAACAATAAGTGTGAATAATACTAGAATGACATGAAATAATAATATGAGTGAATAATGCTAGAATGACATGGAATAATAATCGGTGTGAATAATGCTAGAATGACATGGAATAAAAATTAGTGTGAATAATACTAGAATGACATGGAATAATAATCAGTGTGAATAATACTAGAATGACATGGAATAATAAACAGTGTGAATAATCCTAGAATGATGTGGAATAACAATATGTGTGAATAATGCTAGAATGACATGGAATAATAATCAATGTGAATAATGCTAGAATGACATGGAATAACAATCAGTGTGAATAATACTAGAATGACATGGAATAATAATCAGTGTGAATAATACTAGAATGACATGGAATAATAATTGGTGTGAATAATGCTAGAATGACATGGTATAATAATCAGTGTGAATAATACTAGAATGACATGAAATAATAATATGAGTGAATAATGCTAGAATGACATGGAATAATAATCGGTGTGAATAATGCTAGAATGACATGGAATAAAAATCAGTGTGAATAATACTAGAATGACATGGAATAATAATCAGTGTGAATAATACTAGAATGATATGGAATAATAATCAGTGTGAATAATACTAGAATGACATGGAATAATAAACAGTGTGAATAATCCTAGAATGATGTGGAATAACAATATGTGTGAATAATGCTAGAATGACATGGAATAATAATCAGTGTGAATAATGCTAGACTGACATGGAATAATAATCAGTGTGAATAATGCTTGAATGACATGGAATAATAATCGGTGTGAATAATGCTGGAATGACATGGAATAATAATCAGTTTAAATAATGCTAGAATGACATGGAATAACAATCAGTGTGAATAATACTGGAATGACATGGAATAATAATTGGTGTGAATAATGCTAGAATGACATGGAATAATAATCGGCGTGAATAATGCTAGAATGACATGGAATAATAATCAGTGTGAATAATGCTAGAATGACATGGAATAACAATAAGTGTGAATAATACTAGAATGACATGAAATAATAATATGAGTGAATAATGCTAGAATGACATGGAATAATAATCGGTGTGAATAATGCTAGAATGACATGGAATAAAAATTAGTGTGAATAATACTAGAATGACATGGAATAATAATCAGTGTGAATAATACTAGAATGACATGGAATAATAAACAGTGTGAATAATCCTAGAATGATGTGGAATAACAATATGTGTGAATAATGCTAGAATGACATGGAATAATAATCAATGTGAATAATGCTAGAATGACATGGAATAACAATCAGTGTGAATAATACTAGAATGACATGGAATAATAATCAGTGTGAATAATACTAGAATGACATGGAATAATAATTGTGTGAATAATGCTAGAATGACATGGTATAATAATCAGTGTGAATAATACTAGAATGACATGAAATAATAATATGAGTGAATAATGCTAGAATGACATGGAATAATAATCGGTGTGAATAATGCTAGAATGACATGGAATAAAAATCAGTGTGAATAATACTAGAATGACATGGAATAATAATCAGTCTGAATAATACTAGAATGATATGGAATAATAATCAGTGTGAATAATACTAGAATGACATGGAATAATAAACAGTGTGAATAATCCTAGAATGATGTGGAATAACAATATGTGTGAATAATGCTAGAATGACATGGAATAATAATCAATGTGAATAATGCTAGAATGACATGGAATAACAATCAGTGTGAATAATACTAGAATGACATGGAATAATAATTGGTGTGAATAATGCTAGAATGACATGGAATAATAATCGCTGTGAATAATGCTAGAATGACATGGAATAATAATCCGTGTGAATAATGCTAGAATGACATGGAATAACAATCAGTGTGAATAATGCTGGAATGACATGGAATAATAATCGGTGTGAATAATGCTGGAATGACATGGAATAATAATCAGTGTAAATAATACTAAAATGACATGGAATAACAATCAGTGTGAATAATGCTGGAATGACATGGAATAATAATCGGTGTGAATAATGCAATAATAATCTGTGTGAATAATACTGGAATGACATGGAATAATAATCAGTGTGAATAATGCTAGAATTACATGGAATAATAATCAGTGTGAATAATACTAGAATGACATGGAATAATAATCGGTGTGAATAATGCTAGAATGACATGGAATAACAATCATTGTGAATAATGCTGGAATGACATGGAATAATAATCGGTGTGAATAATGCTGGAATGACATGGAATAATAATCAGTGTAAATAATACTAGAATGACATGGAATAACAATCATTGTGAATAATGCTGGAATGACATGGAATAATAATCGGTGTGAATAATGCTAGAATGACATGGAATAATCAATGAGAATAATGCTAGAATGACATGGAATAACAATCACTCTGAATAATACTAGAATGACATGGAATAATATTCGCTGTGAATAATGCTAGAATTTAATGGAATAGTAATCAGTGTGAATAATACTAGAATGACATGGAATAATAATCGGTGTGAATAATGCTAGAATGACATAGAATAACAATCAGTGTGAATAATACTGGATTGACATGGAATAATAATCGGTGTGAATAATGCTAGAATGACATGGAATAATAATCGGTGTGAATAATACTGGAATGACATGGAATAATAATCGGTGTGAATAATGCTAGAATGACATGAAATAATAATCGGTGTGAATAATACTGGAATGACATGGAATAATAATCGGTGTGAATAATTCTAGAATGACATGGAATAATAATCAGTGTGAATAATGCTTGAATGACATGGAATAATAATCGGTGTGAATAATGCTAGAATGACATGGAATAATAATCAGTGTGAATAATGCTTGAATGACATGGAATAACAATCAGTGTGAATAATACTGGAATGACATGGAATAATCAGTGTGAATAATGCTAGAATGACATGGAATAATAATCAATGTGAATAATGCTGTAATGACATGGAATAATAATCGGTGTGAATAATGCTAGAATGACATGGAATAATAATCGGTGTGAATAATGCTGGAATGACATGGAATAATAATCATTGTAAATAATGCTAGAATGACATGGAATAATAATCAGTGTGAATAATGTTAGAATGACATGGAATAACAATCAGTGTGAATAATGCTGGAATGACATGAAATAATAATTGGTGTGAATGATGCTAGAATGATATGGAATAACAATCAGTGTGAATAATGCTGGAATGACATGGAATAATAATCGGTGTGAATAATGCTAGAATGACATGGAATAATAATCAGTGTGAATAATGCTTGAATGACATGGAATAACAATCAGTATAAATAATGCTAGAATGACATGGAATAACAATCAGTGTGAATAATGCTAGAATTACATAGAATAATAATCAGGGTGAATAATACTAGAATGACATGGAATAATAATTGGTGCGAATAATGCTAGAATGACATGGAATAATAATCCGTGTGAATAATGCTTGAATGACATGAAATAATAATCAGTGTAAACAATGCTAGAATGACCTGGAATAATAATCAGTGTGAATAATACTAGAATGACATGGAATAATAATCGGTGTGAATAATGCTAGAATGACATGGAATAATAATCAATGAGAATAATGCTAGAATGACATGGAATAACAATCAGTGTGAATAATGCTGGAATGACATAGAATAATAATCGGTGTGAATAATGCTAGAATGACATGGAATAATAAACCTAGTTCAAGGCTCCCGAGAGCACCCCAGCACTACCAGGTTATACCTCATACCATGCTTTTCAGCCCAAAACTTGGACCAAACCACAAAAGGAGGGGGAGTATCAATATTCGTCAAAGATACCCACACCTCCAGGTTGGTGGCACAGCACGAAGCATCAGAGACTATCCATGTGCAACTAACAGTGGGTAAAACTGCCTTCCAGTTTATAGCCTGCTACAGACCACCCTCCCAAACCCAGGAACCCCACTCGGCCTTCCTGAGAACACTGGAAAATATGAAGGTCTCTCCAAACACCATTATATTGGGTGACTTCAACTACCCAAACATAGACTGTGAGCATTACTCTAGCTCCAACACCCTAGCCCAAAGGTTCCTAGAATTTATAAACTCAAATGCTATGGAACAACTTGCTACCACTCCCACAAGAGGGGAAAACATACTGGACCTGATCATCACCAACATGGGGACTCTATGCTCCAGACCATAAGTGTATCCCTCACTGGTAAGATCAGACCATAAACTAATCTCACTGGATATTCACATTCCGACCCCACCTCCTGCCCAGAAAACCACAGTGAAAAACTTCTCTAAAGCAAATTTCACACTCCTCAAAACCTAGGTGGAATCCTTCAAAGCCCCCGGGCATGTGGAAAATACGGCCCAGACCGCAGAATCCTTTATAAATGCATTCTATGAACACCTTCAGGAATGCATGGATGATGCAATCCCAAATAAAACCAAGACCCAATCCTCCAAAGGCAGACGTCCTGTCTGGTGGACCCCAGCCATAAACAAACTATACAATAGAAGGTAGAAGCTACTGCATGATAGAGCAAAATCCCAAAAAGGAAAGGCATCTCTGATCAGTATTAGCAAAAAACTACGGGCACTCATAAAATCATCTAAGGCCAGCTTCGAGAGAAAAATTGCACAGGACACTAAGGATAATCACAAGGCTTTCTTTAGTTATGTTAGAAACCTGGGTGGGAATTCCCAGATATGCTCAGAATTAGTCCAAAGTGACAAAAAATACACCAAACCCACAGACAGTGCCAACATCCTAGCTGACAGGTTCAGCGCAAACTTCTCCCCCCCCTCCCCACCAAAAGGGCAAATATCTATCCCAGCAGAGTGCTGCCCCCCCTGACATCTCAGATGCTCAGGTAAGAGCCGCCCTCTCCAAAGCAAAAAACACAGCATCAATGGGGCCAGACTGTGTCCCGGGTTGCGTCCTACATGAACTCCAAGAAGAGCTAAACCCAAACATAAAACTACTGTTCAATCTCAGCCTTACTACAGGATATGTACCCAAAGAGTGGCGTACAGTAACAGTGGTCCCTCTCCACAAAGGTGGTGCCTCAACGGATCCTGGAAACTATCGCCCCATAAGCCTGACTAGCTTGGTCTGCAAAGCTGTGGAAAGGATCATCATGGACCTCATAAATAAAGATATTGGGGACCTACAGACACTGGATCCTACCCAGTTCGCCTTTGTTAAGGGTAGATCCTGCCTCTTAAACCTGGTTGATTTCTTTGAAACAGTCACCAAGGCCATTGATGAGAGGAAGGTGGTACACACAACCTACCTGGACCTCGCAAAAGCCTTTGATACAATACCCCACTCAGGCATTATAGATAAGCTCACCAGCTTAAATATAAACCCCTATGTCACTAGATGGGTTGCAAACTGGCTCAAGGACAGAACCCACATGGTTAGAATTGTTGGAGCCATGTCAGACTCCAAACCAGTTACAAGTGGCGTCCCACAAGGCTCAGTACTGGGACCTCTCTTGTTCGGTATATATTTCTCGGAGGTACAGGCCAACACGGAAGGACTGTGGCTGACCAGGTTTGCAGATGTCTGCAAACTGGGCACCATAATCGACTCTCCAGCCGACACAAGCATCCTCCAAAAGGGCCTCATAGAAACAGACAACTGGTGCCAGAGCCATGGCCTCAAGCTAAATGCCAAAAAGTGTATAGTCATCCCCTTTGGCAAAAACAAAGTGCCCACAAATTACCACATAGGTGGTAATCCATTAAGTACAGAAGAAGTAATTAGGGACCTGGGGACCCAAGTTGACAGCAATCTCTCATTTGACAACCACGTGGCCAAAGTGGTTAGAAAAACATTTTATATAGCCCACCTAATCATGAAGAGATTCACATCTAGATCAGGGGAGGTCATCGTGCCTCTTTACTCATCCCTCATCAGGCCCATAATTGAGTACAATGCCCCTTTTGAGATGTACCTTACCAGACACTTACAGCAACTGGAAAGACCCCAAAAGTACCTCAATAAGAGGATCAAAGGGCTCAAATAGATACCATATGCTGCCCGGTTAAAGAAACCCCAGCTCTACTCAGTGGCATACCGCCTGCTCAGAGGCGGTCTGTGCCTGATGTATAAAGCCATGTCCAACCCGGAATTAATGGACATGCTGCACCTCAGAAAATACAAATCACATCAAGCTACGCACTCGAGAGACTTGAACCTCAGCACTGAAATAAATAGGACATGCTGGAGGGACAGATTCATAACCCAGAGGCTCCCTTCACTCTGGAATAAAATCCCAGTCCAGGTTAGGCAGAGTCCCTCATTGACACTCTTCAAGAGGAATCTTGATGAGTGGATGGGAGATCATAAGTTTACCATGGGTATCACTTCTGAGTCACTGTTAGACAGAAGGCACTGTATACTAACCTCGAAAAAGGGCATAGCAAAATTAATTTAAAATGGGTGGTGAAAGCCAAACACACTTTGGCTATGCTTACAAATGCCCTAGGGCAGACAGCCTAGTATGAACCTATGAACCTATGAATCAGTGTGAATAATGCTAGAATGACATGGAATAATAATCAGTGTGAATAATACTAGAATGACATGGAATAATAATCGGTGTGAATAATGCTAGAATTTAATGGAATAATAATCAGTGTGAATAATACTAGAATGACATGGAATAATAATCGGTGTCAATAATGCTAGAATGACATGGAATAACAATCAGTGTGAATAATACTAGAATGACATGGAATAATAATTGATGTGAATAATGCTAGAATGACATGGAATAATAATCAATGTGAATAATACTGGAATGACATGGAATAATAATCGGTGTGAATAATGCTAGAATGACAGGGAATAATAATCTGTGTGAATAATACTGGAATGACCTAGAATAATAATCAGTGTGAATAATGCTAGAATGACATGGAATAATAATCAGTGTGAATAATGCTTGAATGACATGGAATAATAATCGGTGTGAATAATGCTAGAATGACATGGAATAATAATCAGTGCGAATAATGCTTGAATGACATGGAATACTAATCAGTGTGAATAATGCTGGAATGACATGGAATAATAATCAGTGTGAATAATGCTGGAATGACATGGAATAACAATCAGTGTGAATAATACTGGAATGACATGGAATAATAATCAGTGTGAATAATACTAGAATGACATGGAATAATAATCGGTGTGAATAATGCTAGAATGACATGGAATAACAATCAGTGTGAATAATGCTGAAATGACATGGAATAATAATCGGTGTGAATAATGCTTGAATGACATGGAATAACAATCAGTGTCAATAATGCTAGAATGACATGGGATAACAATCAGTGTGAAAAATGCTAGAATTACATGGAATAATAATCAGTGTGAATAATACTAGAATGACATGGAATAATAATCGGTGTGAATAATGCTAGAATGACATGGAATAATAATCGGTGTGAATAATGCTAGAATGACATGGAATAATAATCCGTGTGAATAATGCTTGAATAACATGGAAAAATAATCAGTGTAAACAATGCTAGAATGACATGGAATAATAATTATTGTGAAAAATGCTAGAATGTCATGGAATAACAATCAGTTTTAATAATGCTGGAATGACATGGAATAATAATCGGTGTGAATAATGCTAGAATGACATGGAATAATAATCAGTTTGAATAATGCTGGAATGACATGGAGTAATAATCACTGTGACTAACACTAGAATGACATGGAATAATAATCGGTGTGGATAATGTTAGAATTTAATGGAATAATAATCAGTGTGAATAATACTAGAATGACATGGAATAATAATCAGTGTGAATAATGCTAGAATGGCATGGAATAATAATCCGTGTGAATAATGCTTGAATGACATGGAATAATAATCAGTGTGAATAATACTGGAATGACATGGAATAATAATAAATGTGAATAATGCTAGCATGACATGGAATAATAATCAATGTGTATAATACTGGAATGACATGGAATAATATTCAATGTGAATATTGCTAGAATGACATGGGATAATAATCAATGTGAATAATACTGGAATGACATGGAATAATAATCAGTGTGAATAATGCTAGAATGACATGAAATAATAATCAGTGCGAATAATGCTTGAATGACATGGAATAATAATCAGTGTGAATAATGCTGGAATGACATGGAATAATAATCAGTGTAAATAATGCTAGAATGACCTCGAATAATAATCAGTGTGAATAATGCTGGAATGACATGGAATAACACTCAGTGTGAATATTACTGGAATGACATGGAATAATAATCAGTGTGAATAATACTAGAATGACACGGAATAATAATCGGTGTGAATAATGCTAGAATGACATGAAATAATAATCAATGTGAATAATGCTAGAATGACATGGAATAACAATCAGTGTGAATAATGCTGGAATGACATGGAATAATAATCGGTGTGAATAATGCTAGAATGACATTGAATAATAATCAGTGTGAATAATGCTGGAATGACATGGAATAATAATTAGTGTGAATAATGCGAGAATGACATGGAATAACAATCAGTGTGGATAATGCTGGAATGACATGGAATAATAATCAGTGTGAATAATGCTAGAATGACATGGATAACAATCAGTGTGAATAATGCTGAAATGACATGGAATAATAATCGGTGTGAATAATGCTAGAATGATATGGAATAATAATCAGTGTGAATAATGCTAGAATAACATGGAATAGCAATCAGTGTGAATAATGCTAGAATTACATGGAATATTAATCAGTGTGAATAATACTAGAATGACATGGAATAATAAACGGTGTGAATAATGCTAGAATGACATGGAATAATAATCCGTGTGAATAATGCTTGAATGACATGGAATAATAATCAGTGTAAACAATGCTAGAATGACATGGAATAATAATCCATGTGAATAATGCTTGAATGACATGGAATAATAATCAGTGTAAACAATGCTAGAATGACATGGAATAATAATCAATGTGGATAATGCTATAATTTAATGGAATAATAATCAGTGTGAGTAATACTAGAATGACATGGAATAATAATCATTGTGAATAATACTAGAATGACATGGAATACTAATCGGTGTGAATATTGCTAGAATGACATGGAATAACAATCAGTGTGAATAATGCTAGAATGACATGGAATAACAATCAGTGTGAATAATACTGTAATGACATGGAATAATAATTGGTGTGAATAATGCTAGAATGACATGGAATAATAATTGGTGTGAATAATGCTAGAATGACATGGAATAATAATCAGTTTGATTAATGCTAGAATGACATGGGATAATAACCAGTGTGAGTAATGCTGGAATTACATGGAATAATAATCAGTGTGAAGAATACTAGAATGACATGGAATAATAATCGGTGTGAATAATGCTAGAATGACGTGGAATAATAATCAATGTGAATAATGCTAGAATGACATGGAATAACAATCAGTGTGAATAATGCTGGAATGACATGGAATAATAATCGGTGTGAATAATGCTAGAATGACATGGAATAATAATCGGTGTGAATAATGCTGGAATAACATGGAATAATAATTGGTGTGAATAATGCTAGAATGACATGGAAAAATAATCAGTGTGAATAATGCTTGAATGACATGGAATAATAATCAGTGTGAATAATGCTTTAATGACATGGAATAATAATCAGTGTGAATTATGCTGGAATGACATGGAATAATAGTCAGTGTAAATAATGCTAGAATGACATGGAATAATAATCAGTGTGAATAATGCTGGAATGACATGGAATAACAATACATGTGAATAATGCTAGAATGACATGGAGTAACAATCAGTGTGAATAATGCTGAAATGACATGGAATAATAATCGGTGTGAATAATGTTAGAATGACATGGAATAATAATCAGTGTGAATAATGCTACAATAACATGGAATAGCAATCAGTGTGAATAATGCTAGAATTACATGGAATAATAATCAGTGTGAATAATACTAGAATGACATGGAATAATAATCGGTGTGAATAATGTTAGAATGACATGGAATAATAATTGGTGCGAATAATGCTAGAATGACATGGAATAATAATCCGTGTGAATAATGCTTGAATGACATGGAATAATAATCAGTGTAAACAATGCTAGAATGACATGGAATAACAATCAGTGTGAATAATGCTGGAATGACATGGAATAATAATCAGTGTGAATAATGCTAGAATGACATGGAATAATAATCGGTTTGAATAATGCTGGAATGACATGGAATAATAATCAGTGTGAATAATACTAGAATGACATGGAATAATAATCAGTGTCGATAATGCTAGAATTTAATGGAATAATAATCAGTGTGAATAATGCTGAAATGATATGGAATAATAATCGGTATGAATAATACTAGAATGACATGGAATAATAATCGGTGTGAATAATGTTAGAATGACATGGAATAATAATCGGTGCGAATAATGTTAGAATGGCATGGAATAATAATCCGTGTGAATAATGCTTGAATGACATGGAATAATAATCAGTGTAAACAATGCTAGAATGACATGGAATAATAATCAATGTGGATAATGCTATAATTTAATGGAATAATAATCAGTGTGAATAATACTAGAATGACATGGACTAATAATCATTGTGAATAATACTAGAATGACATGGAATACTAATCGGTGTGAATATTGCTAGAATGACATGGAATAACAATCAGTGTGAATAATGCTAGAATGACATGGAATAACAATAAGTGTGAATAATACTGGAATGACATGGAATAATAATTGGTGTGAATAATGCTAGAATGATATGGAATAATAATCAGTGTGAATAATGCTAGAATGACATGGAATAATAATCAGTTTGATTAATGCTAGAATGACATGGAATAATAAGCAGTGTGAATAATGCTGGAATTACATGGAATAATAATCAGTGTGAAGAATACTAGAATGACATGGAATAATAATCGGTGTGAATAATGCTGGAATGACATGGAATAATAATCGGTGTGAATAATGCTAGAATGACATGGAATAATAATCGGTGTGAATAATGCTGGATTGACATGGAATAATAATCATTGTAATTAATGCTAGAATGACATGGAATAACAATCAGTGTGAATAATACTGGAATGACATGGAATAATAATCGGTGTGAATTATGCTAGAATGACATGGAATAATAATCGGTGTGAATAATACTGGAATGACATGGAATAACAATCAGTGTGAATAATGCTAGAATGACATGGAATAATAATCAATGTGAATAATACTAGAATGACATGGAATAATAATCAGTGTGAATAATGCTTGAATGACATGGAATAATGATCGGTGTGAATAATGCTGGAATGACATGGAATAACAATCGCTGTGAATAATGCTAGAATGACATGGAATAACAATCAATGTGAATAATACTAGAATGACATGGAATAATAATTGGTGTGAATAATGCTAGAATAACATGGAATAACAATCAGTATGAATAATACTAGAATGACATGGAATAACAATCAGTGAGAATAATGCTAGAATGACATGGAATAACAATCAGTGTGAATAATGCTAGAATGACATGGAATAATAATCGGTGTGAATAATACTAGAATGACATGGAATAGTAATCAGTGTGAATAATACTAGAATGACATGGAATAATCGGTGTGAATAATGCTGGAATGACATGGAATAATAATCAGTGTGAATAATGCTGGAATGACATGGAATAACAAGCAGTGTGACTAATGCTAGAATGACATGGAATAATAATCGGTGTGAATAATGCCAGAATGACATGGAATAATAATCAGTGTGAATAATGCTAGAATGACATGGAATAATAATCAGTGTGAATAATACTGGAATGACATGGAGTAATAATCAGTGTAAATAATGCTAGAATGACATGGAATAATAATCAGTGTGAATAATACTGGAATGACATGGAATAATAATCGATCCGTGTGAATAATGCTAGAATGACAGGGAATAACAATCAGTGTGACTAATGCTTGAATGACATGGAATAACAATCAGTCTGAATAATGCTGGAATGACATGGAATAACAATCAGTGTAAATAATACTGGAATGACATGGAATAATAATCGGTGTGAATAATGCTAGAATGACATGGAATAATAATCAATGTGAATAATGCTAGAATGACATGGAATAATAATCGGTGTGAATAATGCTGGAATGACATGGAATAATAATCGATCAGTTTGAATAATTCTAAAATGACAGGGAATAACAATCAGTGTGACTAATGCTTGAATGACATGGAATAACACTCACTGTGAATAACGCTAGAATGACTTGGAATAAAAATCATTGTGAATAATGCTGGAATGACATGGAATAACAATCAGTGTGAATAATGCTGGAATGACATGGAATAATGATCAGTGTGAATAATGCTAGGATTACATGGAATAACAATCAGTGTGAATAATGCTTGACTGACATGGAATAATAATCGGTGTGAATAATGCTAGAATGGCAATGGATGATAATTGGTGTGAATAATGCTAGATAATGAATGTCAGCTTATGTCTAGAAACAAACTAAAAAAGTCCTGTTTAGTACTCATATAATAAGAGGAAAAATGACCTTGCTTACATATGCCTTGCAAGTGTAGAATAGCGAAATTGTTGCACAAGGTATTATTTAACAATGAAACTACATGACCATGATGCTAATGTAGATGATGTTGTATGCCATGTATGCATGCAACATATTTGACAAAGGTGAAACAAGGAAGGAATGTGGACAGCAAAGGTCCACATCAATAAGGGAATGCAACAAATTAAATAGGCACACAATAAACATAGGCAACTGAATAGAAAGATATGCATTGCACATGCATATGTTCACCACATAGGTGTGGAAGTCCATCCAGGTTCCAAACAGGTGAACAGCAAAATACATAGGTACACAGCATAATATTCATTATTCCACACACACATATATATACACTTATGACTACATAATGAAACAGGATCAACAGTCACCCTTAACAATATATACAGCTATGTTCATGCATATGACTGAGCAAAGGACAGTCATGTACATGACAGTGGAAGAACTGAATGTAGACAGTCCCAATTTACAAGGGCATTTGGGTCTCTATCATGCTATGTAGATAGACATGTACATGTATGTAAGTCATTGCATATATACACTCCATGGCTAAATATGGGCATCTTTGTTGATATGATCATGCATGCTATAATATAAGTAAAAATGAGAATCAATGCATGCAGGAATTATGCTAACTATAGCATCACCTGCATACACAGTAATGGAAACATGACTGTCAATACATCATGTGAAGGATAAATGCCCATGAAGATCATTCACATAAATGTGAAAAGATGGCACAATGTGCCAGAACATGCCACACACATAGCTAGTATATCAGTGAGAGATCATGACAGCGCAATGTTATATGAATGACATGGGCAAGGACCTGTCATTTTGTTGAACAGACATAAGATAGCAACAATCAAGAGAAAAATGGATGACATGCGATACACACGGATAATGTGTAAATAAAGGAAAAGTACCCATCCCATTGTGTTATCTGAGAAATATCCAAACAATACATGTGTTGAATTGCTGTCATCCCACCCGTGTATGCAGAGGGACAATGTAAGAACTACTGTGTCTCATTTGCATGATGGTAACTGCAACAGTTGACCTGTCACATACAGATCCACAAGAATATTGGACAGCAGGCATCTAAGATCTGAAAATCGCCTACTTCTAAAAGTAGATAAGCCCACCTTACCTGCTGGTCAACTCCTCTATTCCTTCACTGTCGCCAAACTATGGAACTCACTTCCACCTTCTATAAGAAACACAGGCAGCACCACCACCTTCAAACGAATACTGAAAATTCATGTCAACTCTTCCTGGCTATGTTCCTGCTCTATAACCTAACCTCTTCACTCTCCTTATATGACTACTAAACTCCTATGTCTTTTGCTACTAGTGACTGATGATACTTTCTCCATATTTACTTTTATCTTCACTTGTCGATTCTGGTACAATAATACCGATCTCTGTTTATACTACTCTGAATTAATTCATTGAATTCTGCTTTAATGTATATTTTCTGGATATATTACTGTAATCAAACAAACTAGATTCCTGCTTTTATGTATATATTCTGTATATGTTACTATATTTACTATCTGTAACACTGTTTCTGCTTTTGTACTAATTAATGTTTATATTTTTTCTGTATCTCGTTGTAGCTTTTCTCCCTGGGCCTCCACTGAAAATAGGCTCTTTTAGGCCCAGTGGACTTATCCCGGTAAACAAATGCAATAAATAAATAAATAAAATAAATAATAATACAATGCTGCACTGCATGCGTAGCAGTGCAGATATGCATACACAATTAAGGGGTAGCACCCCTGACCTTATGGAGCAATGTATGCATTTTAGACTGGTATTGTTGCAGCTTTGTTGAATTATAAGATGCTATTGAGGATGTTGTTACCCACTGAACTGTATCTAGCTAGCCTTACAATTCTTAATTGATACTTAGTATAATTAGAATAGTGACCGAACATGTCTGATTTTATGTGCTAGTATGTTGATTGTATAGCTTGTTTTTGTAAGTATGTTTAATAGTCTGCATTCCTTATCCCTTTGAATCTCTCCTCCTTTATGTAACCAGCTGTTCAACCTGCTTGTACGCTACTTCTTCTTCTTCTTTTGGCTTTTCCCAGTTAGGAGTCGCCACAGCAGATCACCTGTCCGCTTATGATTGGCAGTGGTGTTTTACGGTGTCAAGTTGCCAACCCGGCACCCAACCTTCCACAGAAGGCACACACACATGCACACTCACACCTAGGGCCAATTTAGAGTGTCCAATCCACCTACTGCATGTCTTTGTGATGTGGGAGGAAACCGGAGCACCCAAAGGAAACCCATGTGACCACAGGGAGGACATGCAGACTCCACACAGAAGGCAACCCAGCCAAGAATCGAACCGGAGAACCTCTTGCTGTGAGGTGGCAATGCTAACCGCTGCACCACCATGGCCGCCCCTGCTTGTACGGTACTAATATTGAGAAATTTCCCTGTCTGATGAACAGCAACCTAATTCCACATAAACCTGCCTAAACTAAGGAATTGAAACTATCCTCTCCCTGCGCTACAGTCCCTCAAGGAAATTAAATCAAATAAATAAACGTATGTGTCTTTCAAACTACTGTCAATAGAAATATACTGTTTAATAATCCATGTTTTAATTTACACTCCCAAGCCCGGACGGCCAGCAGCCAAAACCTTTCTTTTTCCCCAAATAGCCTACCTTCCCCCCTTATACCCTCTGTAAGTAATTGCTATCCTTCCCTCCTCATATTCTAGACCTGCTACCTCACATTAAACATTTTCACTGCTCAACAGATTTATCCTACTGTCTCAGAATATAACTCCCAGGCATCCAGCTTTTTATAGCTTGCCTAAGTTGCAGTCCCACTCTATCCCTCTATTTATTACTTTAAATCACTTTACTTCACTGCCTACTACCCCTATTATCTAGGATCTTACCTCCTACCCTTTCCCTACCTACACTTACCATCGCAATCAGCTCTACACTGATTGTTCTCCTTGGCTTCACTCCTTCAGTGGCTTTACCCGCTCCATTTGCCCTGCGGGCTCACTATGCTCCCCTACCCTGTCCCCAATTTCCACCTGCCCCCAGTGCTTCTAGATTTATACAACTTAACCACACCTCCAACCATACAACTAATCACATGGTCCAACCCCTTAAAGTGATAATACCCACTTCCCACTTGTAATCACCTTATTTAACTATCTCTACTTCTTCCTGCATATTGCCATATATTTAATTCTTCCACAATGCCATTCACAACTACCCTAACACACCACAAACCTTTACTCTTATTCTCACTCCTAACTATTCTAACTATACCTTACCTACTTACTTTCTATGAACACCTTAACTGTCTTGGATTTCACAACCTCACAAAGCAAACCTCTACACCAACAATATTAATCCCTCATAGCCATACTTACACATCCTGCCCACCAAAGTATTTATCAGCTAAATTTCATAGACTCAGTCACATTACATGCTACACCCCAAGAACCAAGAAATCCCATGACCTAATATGTAAATTCTTAAAACACATTTTGAGAATACAAGCCCACTCTCTAAAAGATGCTGATATACATCCTAATCCTGGCCCAAACTCTATCACAACCCATGAGCCACACACACCAACTCTTAATAATACACACTTGCTTACCAGACCCCCCTCCAACTCCCTCGTAATAGCTCATCTCAGTATTCGCAGCATAAATAATAAAGTTGCCCACCTACACACCCTCATGGATGTACATTCATTTGACATCCTCTGTCTCACTGAAACTTGGCTGAAGCCATCAACTCAAGCCAATGTGGTTATTCCCCCTGGCTATAATATCCTGAGATTAGGCCATAATTCTAAAAAGGATGGTGGAGTAGCTATACTATACAAATCTGGATTACAAGTGACCACTATAGACTCCATACATCTTCTAACTAGTAATGCAGAAATTCTTATTTTCAAAATTCAGCTTAACACATGTAAATCCATATATATCATCTATATCTACCTCCCCCCAGGCAATAATACTAGTACCTTAGAGGCTATTCTAAGTTGGCTTTCCACCAGATACCCACAAGAAACCATAGTACTCGGTGACTTTAATATTAACTGGAAGTGCTGTACATCTTATCAGCCTGCTACTCAAATAAACCTTTATGGTTTTATTCAAACCATCACATCCCCTACCAGAACCAATAAACATATTAACAACGAAAGCACCCTTGACTGAATTCTCACTAATACTAATCACCAAACTTACAAAGTAGGTACCCTCCTTGAAGATATAAGCGACCACTCACTCACCTTTTTAATTGGATACAAGACTGATATTCCAAACCCAACCATTTATAAGACAATAAGGACTAATAAAAATTTTAACCCCGACAGCTTTCAAAAAAAACTTATAGCTTGTAACTGTTCCCCGCTGAAACACCTGCCATTAGATGATGCAGTCGAATACTTTAATTCTAAATTCGTAGCCACTCTAGATTGCCATGCCCCAACACGCACAATCAGAATTAGGATTAAACCAGCCCCATGGCTTTCCAAAACCACCAAAGAAAAAATACTCCAAAGAAATAAACTCTGGGCTAGCTGGCGTACAACGGAAAGCCCTTCAGATCAATTAAAGTTCAGACAGCTAAGAAATGAAACAAAGAAAGCCATATTGTCAGGCAAAAGAAACTTCTACTGTCAGCTTCAACAAACCCACCAAAATAAACCTCAAAAATTCTGGTCAGGCATCAATAATCTCCTACACCTGGGTCGTTCAGTCACTCCCACTCCCTCGGGCTCTGATCACAACAATCCCAACCAAATAGCCAATTATTTTAACACTTTTTTCACAGAGACCATACAATCTCTTGCTAATCAGCTATCCCCTGACACCATATCTTCCTCATCAGATATCTCCAACAGCCCACCACATTTCATTTTCAACCTGTTCCTACATCCCTTGTCTGTACCCTTATTCAGAAACTTAAACACACCACTCTCTCTCCAGATCTACTACCTGCAGAATACCTGCAAAAAGCTGCAAAAGCTATAGCCTACCTCATATCCATCCTCATTAATAGAACTATTTCTGAACGTACCATCCCATCAATCGGGAAACTTTTACATATTATCCACCTGCATAAAGGTGGTAATTCCAAAGATTTATCTAACTATAGGCCTATAGCCATATTATCCCCACTGGCAAAAATCATGGAAAAATGCATTCATAAGCAACTTTTAAACTGCCTACTAGAAAACAACTTACTAGCCATCTGCCAACATGGCTTCAGACCATTTCATAGCACCACCTCTGCTCTCTTATCCTTTTTGTATTAATAGAAATCGAAATAGTGACATTCTATCCTCAGCCCTCTATTGATCTGTCAAAAGCCTTTGACATGGTTAACCACCACCTCCTCATAAACATACTCAAAAACTTGTCATTTGATGCACTTGCTATACAGTGGTTCCAATCCTACTTAAATAACAGGAAACAGGCTGTACTATGGGAAAATAACCTGTCTTCCCACCTCCCAGTTGCCCTTGGTGTCCCACAAGGCTCCATACTGGGTCCACTCCTCTTCTCTATCTTTACAAATGACCTATTTTCTGTAATACCACAAGCTACCTGTATCCAATACGCAGATGACTCCACACTAATATGCTCAGCCACTTCTCCATCCAGACTTCAGTCCCTAACCCAAAACATCTTTAGCACAGTAGAAAATTGGCTTATACACCGATGCCTCATCCTGAACCCTAAAAAAACAAAAATGCTACTATTCACTCCCACCCGTAGGGCCACCCCACTAAACTTTACTGTTACATCTAGCAATGGAATTATATCTCCTGATCCTACCGCAAAACTACTTGGGGTACTAATTGATAATAACCTCACCTTTGAGTCTCACATCAACAACACTATAAAATCAGTAAACAAAATTAGGTTCCCTCTACAGGATCAAACCCTTTCTGACTCCACTAGCCAGGACTACTATCACCCATACCCACTTAGTCTCAACCCTACTATACGCCTCCCCTATCTACACTAAACTAGGTAAAAGCAATCTGAACAAACTGGTTATTTCCTACAAAAATATTGCCAGATTTGCAACTGGGTCAATTTATAGAACCCATCATTGTAACAATCTTAAGCAACTAGATTGGTTAGAGTTGTCAAATCTAATACTTTTGAACCAACTAATAGTTGCCCATAAGATCTTGTATCAACCAGCAAATACACCTATACTCACTAACCTTATCACCCCCTACAGCAATCTCAAGACCCTGCGCTCATCAAACTACTGGTACAAACAGGTAAAACCAACAATGCAGCTGGTGACTCATTGTTCTCCAATACAGTGGGTAAAACCTGGAACACCCTTCCTAATCACCTAACCTCCCTATCCTCAGTTACCCTATTTAAAAGCAAACTGAAACCTTACCTTAAATCACATTGGTTATGCCCCTGTGCTAACCCAGACTAACTTCCTACCTTGCCCCTAGACACTAATCTTCCTACCTGTTTAAGCTTGTTTACTTATCTACTAACAATAATGTGTGTGAATTTAAAGTTCAATAGTGTAATTGAACATACTTTGTATGAATATCCATAGCTGGTATGTACTATAATTAGTTTTTATTTTTTTCCTGATTAAGATATTATATGCAATGAAATGTAATGATTGACAAAACTTTGTATTGTACCTGTGTTTTTGTAAATATTACTCTGTCTGTGGAGCTTTTCTCCCCGGGCCTCCACTGAAAATGAACATATATCCATTTGGACTAGCCAGGTCAACAAATGTAAAATAAATAAAATAAAATAAATAAATAAATTATGTACAGCAACATCATGCAAATGTGTTTGTTTAATGCATGTGTACTGTGCTTATGGGTGTCACACATCATCTGCAACCTAATACAACCTATAACATGATATCTGTGGTGTGCTGTCTGATGTATATTAGCTATGCATAACAGAAATATGCTATGGCTGGTATTCATAGTCACTTTTGCAAATTCAGTAGGGGTATTCCTGATGATTACAAATGAGTGCAGCAAAGCCAAAATTCCTACAGGTCATTTACGCTAATGCAAAAGACCGTAAAAATAATGAGAAATGTTGTAAAGCAGTGTACACTAATGAGGTGGTTTTGCCCTTCATAGTCTGACATCAGTGTGGTATGCACATCTGTTGTTAAAAGCCATGCTTCATCTTTGATATTGGAGTTGCAATCCATGAACATGCCCATAGCCATCCCTTCAGCAGTTTGTCCAGAATGCACAAGCACTCCCCTGACACATAAACAAATTATTTCCACCAGCAACCCCTTCATTAGTTTGTCTGAAGTATGCACAAGCACTAAAATGACACAAAATAAATGATTTTGCCCAGCAATCACTTCAGCTGTCTGATCGTGTATGCACAAGCATTTTCTTCACACCTCAGTTAATTATATTCCCCAGCAACTCCTTCAGTAGTTTGTCTTAAGCATGCACAAAAACTAAAATGACAGAAAATAATTTATTTGCCTAGTGATCACTTCAGCAGTCTGAGCACATATGCACAAGCACTTCCCTGACACACAAATTAATTATTTCCCTCAGCAATCCCCTCAGTAGTATGTCCAGGTATACACAAGAACCAAAATGAAACATTACCCTAAGTCACCCCTTCAATAATATCTCCAGGGATTTGCAAGCACCAAAATGAAACATTCACCAAAGTGACCCCTTCAGTAAAATGTCCAGGTATGCACAAGAACATTCACCCAAGTGACCACTTCAGTAATATGTCCGTGTATGCAAGCAGCAAAATGAAACATTCATCCAAGTGATCCCTTCAGTAAAATGTCCAGGTATGCACAAGAACATTCACCCAAGTGACCACTTCAGTAATATGTCCGTGTATGCAAGCAGCAAAATGAAACATTCATCAAAGTGACCCCTTCAGTAAAATGTCCAGGTATGCACAAGAACATTCACCCAAGTGACCACTTCAGTAATATGTCCGTGTATGCAAGCAGCAAAATGAAACATTCATCCAAGTGATCCCTTGAGGAAAATGTCCAGGTATGCACAAGAACATTCACCCAAGTGACCACTTCAGTAATATGTCCGTGTATGCAAGCAGCAAAATGAAACATTCATCCAAGTGATCCCTTCAGTAAAATGTCCAGGTATGCACAAGAACATTCACCCAAGTGACCACTTCAGTAATATGTCCGTGTATGCAAGCAGCAAAATGAAACATTCATCCAAGTGATCCCTTCAGTAAAATGTCCAGGTATGCACAAGAACATTCACCCAAGTGACCACTTCAGTAATATGTCTGTGTATGCAAGCAGCAAAATGAAACATTCACCAAAGTGACCCCTTCAGTAAAATGTCCAGGTATGCACAAGAACATTCACCCAAGTGACCACTTCAGTAATATGTCCATGTATGCAAGCAGCAAAATGAAACATTCATCCAAGTGATCCCTTCAGTAAAATGTCCAGGTATGCACAAGAACATTCACCCAAGTGACCACTTCAGTAATATGTCCATGTATGCAAGCAGCAAAATGAAACATTCATCCAAGTGACCACTTCAGTAATATGTCCATGTATGCAAGCAGCAAAATGAAACATTCATCCAAGTGACCCCTTCAGTAAAATGTTCAAGTATGCACAAGCAATAAAATGAAACATTTACCAAATGGATCTCCACCTCATATCTCAGTATGTTCTTGAAAAACTGCTACTTACTGGTGTAAATTCAGGGGTATTTACATGCTTAATATGCAAATTACCTCATTATACATTCATGTCTATGAATTATACTCTTACACAAATGTGTGAGACACCTTAGCAGTGCATAAGTTGTCCCCTATTATGTGTTAAGTATTTTATGCTTTTGTGATGGGGCATGTTTGTAAATACTCCTCCGCATTTCCATATTCATACTGAAACTACAGGATTTGCATCCACACAGTGCCATTGTTTGTGGATCACCATTACAAAAATGCAAAACCTCAGACTGTAAATACTGGCCGATGTCTCTGCATTCCATTTTGTAAAATGCACACACCATGGTGGCAGCATTGCACAGGTGGACCATAAAGGCAATACATAGGTCATGAGGGACCAAACATCAGAATCATGCAACATTGTCAATTTCCTATTATTTATTTAACATTTGTTGAAAGATGGTTAGTTACTTATTTCTGTTGCATATTTGAGTAGTGCTTAACCTACATTTCTAGTAGAAGAATAATTTACAACATAAAACATGATAATGTAGGCGTGTATATGTTTATTCTGTTATAATGCAATGTTTTTAATTTAGCAGATTTGGTTAACTGTGTCATTTGATGCAGAATGCACATGGTGTGAAGCCTGAACATTTGATATTTGAAATAGAAATATACCCAATATGAAGAATTTTTGGAGCATTTGATATAGAATTTCATTTTAGGTTGTGTCTCATGTCATAGCTACCTGTGTAGTGTTGAATGACAAGTTTATTTTTGCAAGAAATATTTTTTGTGTAAATATCAGATAAAAGAATAAAAGTAAAACCATCGACCACAAGACTAGTAGAACCCACAATAAGGCACAGACCAGGAACTGCAGCAAACGTATTTAATCCAATAAAACAGAAAAGCACACCGACTGAGCGCTTTCTCCAGTATCACTGGCTTCTTCAGAGTCGTTAACAAATACACCAAGCATACCTTCCTTTAAATACTACTCAGAAAATCAATTAATCAATAACTCAATCAATTAAACAATTCGTCAATTGATCTGTTTTAAAGGTGTAATTGACTTTTTAACTTTTTAACTTTCCTTACTATACATACTGTCATTGCTAACTTAATAAGAATAAAAATGAAATAAGCATTCAATTTATATAGAAACATTCATAAAATGTAATACAATTTTCACTAAAAGTTCATTGTTAAAAATATATATAAATATATGTATATATGTAATCTTTGCACACTGTCCATTCAATATTGGCCATACCCAGACAGATTTTTGTATGTGTAACAAAATTAAAAGACATGTCCTTTCTAGTAACAATGAAAAATTGACTACTGATGTACTCATTTCAAATAATTTGTGCCTTATGTTTCAACACAGGCTTTAAAGAAATACATTCATTAAGCCCTGGAAATTTTGTGGCATTCAATCTGATCTGCCACTCCATTTCAAGAAGGGCAACACTGTTGTTAATGTCACAATTGGTGTCTGTTTTTAATACAGGTTTATGAGACCTGACAAGGGTGGGGGGATGGTAGTAATGACATTACATTTTATGAGAAAGGGCTCAGTCGGTGTGCTTTTCTGTTTTATTGGATTAAATACGTTTGCTGCAGTTCCTGGTCTGTGCCTTATTGTGGGTTCTACTAGTCTTGTGGTCGATGGTTTTACTTTTATTCTTTTATTTGTGGGCTTCTACATTGGAGCTGTTTTCCATTTTTTGTTTTAAATATCAGATAAAACAAGAAAAAAAACTAAAGTAACAACTATAAAAAAAAAAAAAAAAAAAAAAAAAACAACAATAGTAATAAGCAACATGTACAAACAGACAAGCGGCTGATCATTATGACAAAAAGTAAAATGACTACTATTTTGCTTAGACAGATAGCTGAATATGAAACACATGTAACCATTTCAAACATAAGCAACAAACTGATGTTAAAAAGGGGTGGAATTCAAACCCCAAATTTTGTCCATACTCAGCTTGCCCATCAGTAATATTTGAGGATCATAGAACATTGAAGCCACTCTGTTTCTATAATAAACTTTGGAAGTCATCCTATTCTATTTGAGTTGTCTGCAATGAATGGCTGCAAGTTGTAATAGCCATACTTTCCAACAGTGAGGTAAGGCTAGAATCTATAAATAAGGATTTGCAAATCATGCATGCACACAGTGAGACAGTTAATAACCCAAAATCTTTGCAAGACATCTTAATGACAGCTTGCCATAATGTTGATTTACCAGATAAAACAAGAATCTGTGCATGAGGGTAGAGTATTTTGCCTTGTACAAGAAGCATAGATTCTTAACCTGCCACCCCTTTTCTCTGCTCTCTCTAACTAGAAACCCTGCTTTATAAACATTATTTTTATAGAAATATATTTATGGTCTTAGCATCATGGTGAATTTTAGGGTCTGACTAAAAAGACAAGGGCACTACCTCATGGCAGTTTACAGCAGAACATCCAGCTGTCTACTGTCTAGTAACCACATCTTATCCAGCTGTCTACTGTCTAGTAACCGCATCTTATCCAGCTGTCTACTGTCTAGTAACCGCATCTTATCCAGCTGTCTACTGTCTAGTAACCGCATCTTATCCAGCTGTCTACTGTCTAGTAACCGCATCTTATCCAGCTGTCTACTGTCTAGTAACGCATCTTATCCAGCTGTCTACTGTCTAGTAACCGCATCTTATCCAGCTGTCTACTGTCTAGTAACCGCATCTTATCCAGCTGTCTACTGTCTAGTAACCGCATCTTATCCAGCTGTCTACTGTCTAGTAACCACATCTTATCCAGCTGTGTACTGTCTAGTAACCACATCTTATCCAGCTGTCTACTGTCTAGTAACCGCATCTTATCCAGCTGTCTACTGTCTAGTAACCGCATCTTATCCAGCTGTCTACTGTCTAGTAACCACATCTTATCCAGCTGTGTACTGTCTAGTAACCACATCTTATCCAGCTGTCTACTGTCTAGTAACCACATCTTTAATCAAAAACTTGTAAAAGCGTGATGCCTCAGAGGATTGTAGTCATCATGGAAACCAGGATATGCCTCTAAGAGTTGCACCAGCAACAGAGATTCTGTGATTGCATCTACTGATCTTGGAGCTAAGGTAGAAATGGCACATCTTAGCTGTAAACATTTAGATTATATGAAAGTTAAAGGAACAGTAGTGTCAGTTTAATCTACTGCCTCCACAAGGTCCCTTAACTTGCTTATACCTGCTCTTTCCCAAGTTGGCCAGTGCAGGAGATGAGTTTGCAGTAAGCAACACTGGATGTCTTCATACTGGGATAACTAACTCACATTGAGAATTGAAATATGTCTTCCAGGCTTATCTCAAGCTGAATATGTTTACTGTATGGAATGCCAGCATCCCTTAAAATCTTTTGTGAGATTTTTGGACACCCACTATATGCAGTATTGAGTAAGTAGTTTATAACATAGCACTTAAGATTTGTCCTTTTCCAGGATGATAGAAAACAAAAGCAGAAGTCAAATACTTTAGACTTTAGACTACCACTGTTTGTTCTGCCTCTGTTTTAAGCATGCATAAGCAGAACACCATGTAAGTGCTCCAGGTTTAACTTTCATAATAGAAGATTTCTGGTTGGTATAAAATTGTCTAGCCCCTCCCTTTAAGAATCAAAGCTATTTGCCTGGAGTATTGAGGTTTTCCTCAAAATAACAAGTGATTTATTAGATGAAGTGCACCCTCCTTCCCATTTTGTGATTTTTTTAGATCTGCACTGATGTCTAATGTGTGCAGATAATTTTGAGATCTGGTGGGGATGATGCTGGGCTGTGGTTTACAACAGAGCAGAGGGTATTTCAGTGGAAATTCTGATATGACTGGAGAGACAGAAGCTGCTGGTGGTATACTTCAGTATAAATGTGCCACGTTGTGGCAGCTAAGAAACCTCATAACTTCTAAATGCCAGGTGATAACATACACTACAAATTATGGAACATATTGAAACTCTGGCTCCAAGATAATGGTGTAATTTCTTGATGTTGGCAAGGAGTACTGGTAGGGTAGGCCATTGTAGGACCAGTTTACATAATGTGCCTTCTTGCTTACTAATCTGACAGTAAAACCAGAGGCAAGAAAAAGACAAGCTACTTAGATAAAATAACAAAATCCATAATTTCAAACTTTTACAAATAATTAGAGATCAAAACCATAGAATTACTGATCTATAATGGAAATATGAGGAAACAGTATTTTCTCTTAAAAGCAAATCACTTTTGCTAAACACCATAAAATATACAACTTCTTCCACAATTTGGAACATACACACACACAGACACACACACACAGACACACACACACACACAGACACAGACACACACACACACACACAGACACAGACACACACACACACACAGACACAGACACACACACACAGACACACACACACAGACACAGACAGACACAGACACACACAGACACACACAGACACAGACACACACAGACACAGACACAGACACACACACACAGACACAAACACACACAGACACATTTATATGGGGCTTACTAAATTTCATCAACAGATGCAAATGTCGATAGTCAACATGAACATCAACACACATCTGTTAATACACTGACATTGCAACAATCTTAACACATGCAAAACATTAATTTAAAAAATAGATGAAAACACTGTTTTTCTATGGGGCAAACTCCCTGAGCACCCACCATGTGGGAGGGCTGCATCCCCCACACCCCTTTCTAATTATATATATAATTATATATACTAACTCCAAGATCACACAATGTTGGGGTTAAGGCATATTTGGCAACTGAAAGAACTGTACGATTTCACACACCTGTTGACTATCTGTGTAGTTGATCAAATTGTTGTTGACAAATGAGGATTATCTATATAGCTATACCTATGTCTAACTATACGTGTGTGTGTGTTTTATATATATATATATATATATATATATATATATATATATATATATATAGATAGATATATATATATATATATAGATATATATATATATATATATATATATATATAGATATATAAATAAATACATGATTATATAATGTGTGGTCGCCATAGAAAACATGTACCAAGATATGTCATATGTTTGGGACAAAGACATTTTATGACTTAAAATTTGAAACTGATGGACTAATGATGAAATTTCTGGAACTGTGTAAGAAAAAGAACATTTATTCATGGAAAATTTGTTTGTTTTCTGGTAGTTACTCAAATGTTAAAAAATGTTACCTGTAAAGTTTAGAACTGGTGAACTAGAAGAAGGTGATGTTAAAAATCATGTAGGGTCTGTGAAACTGTTGATACTCTTATAAAAGTTAAAGATGAGAAACGTATGGAATGGAGGGTGGAGGATGGATGTTTTTTTAAATGTGAACAGAAAGCATAGTGAAACACTTGTCATGCCAGTGTTATTTCTGTGGCTAGTCATACAAGGACATTAAGATACACTGGGCAGCCTTCGTTTGTGGGGATGTTTCTCATGTAATTAATGATTATGAGAAGGTACCATGTAAACAGTGTGGAGAGAAAGGTCATACAGCAAGAAGGCATGTGTCTGGATACAGGTTGTTTAAAAAATAGACACGTTTGGACGGATTATCATGGTCAAGAAGTAAATAATAAAAAGGAAAGTGAAATAGAAAAAAAAAACATATATGAGTTAGGAAAACAAGTGACTTGGAGTAGAAGGTGAACTATTTGAAGAAGAAACTGTAGAAGAAGAAAAATAGAGGCAAAAATTGATGGGAGAGAGAGTACATGTAAGAAGAGAGGTGAAGAGAAGAAACTAATACTTATGATTTTGGAAGTGGAATACTTGATTCTCAGGATGGAACATTATTTGCATATAAACCCAGGAAAATACCCACTTAATGAAAGCATAAAAATAAGGAAAAAAATGTAAAATATTTTCACTAAACTTAAAATGAAGAAAAGCAACAATTTCAGAGTACTTTCAGTAAATGTGAACAGTATTAATACTGTAAGAATTATAAGGGTACTGGACGGATTTGATAATGTGATGTGGATGTTATTCTTTTAGAGGATGTAAGATTCCTGACAAGTGAAGAAAGAGTGCAAATAGAAATATTGTGGGGTGGAAATATAATATGCAGCTTAGGAGGTGCACATTGTTCTAGAGCGGCTGTCTTGTGTAAATAAAACATAGAAAATACTAGATGTAATATTGGTAAGGCTGGGAAGGTTAACTGTTGTGGTTGTGTAGTGGAGAGACTGTTTGTAGGATTAACTAGCAAGGCGGTGCGGTGGTAATATGAAAATTATAATTGCAGGGAACTTTAATCATGATTTAATGGGAAAATGTAGAAAGGAAAGATGTTAAAAATAAAGTAGGTGATAAAATGTGATAAATTAGCAGTGTGGAACAAAAGTGAATATACTTACAGAAGCTGAGCATTTGAATCTGAAATTGATTATTTTGTATTATTGGAAGGCTTGGGGGTAGGAGATGGTGATACTGTTGTGACAGGTTTTTCAGACCATGAAACAATATGTATGGAGGTGATAGGAAACTACTCTGAATTGTATATTGAATTTGAAAAGAAGTATACAATGTGTTTTTTTCCCAGTGGCAGGATGATGTAAGAAAGGAACAGAAAGTGAAGTATGGGAAAATGTGTAGAAATGTATTAGAAAATGTATAGAATTATATAAAAGAGTATTGTGATGTGGACAAAGAAACAGAGAAAATAAATTGAGAAAAAGTCAAGGTATTACTGTTAGGCATATATATTTACACAGGTGAATGGAGGAGGTATTTGCATTTCTGGGTAAAATTAAAGGATGATATTAGTATAATGATGGAAATTAAAAATGTAAAAGGAGAGGCAAAAAGAAGGCAAGAGCAAATTACAAGTATGTACAACATGTGGAAAGTAAGTAGTAAAAAGAAGGAAAAAAACAAGAATGGAAAGTAAATATATTCATCCGTGAATATTCAATAAGGAAGAATTTGAAAAAGAAATTACTATTGGTGATTTGGGCAAAGTACTTAGGAAAGTAAATGTTGATTCAGTTTCAGGCTCAGATGGTATAGGGTATGGAATGTACAAGAAATTGATGAACTGGAAAAGAAAATACAGTAGAGAATCAATTATCCAAACACAGACTTCCAAAGTTTTTGGGTAGGAAAAATCATAAAAGTCTGATTTTGCATAATCGCTTGTCTGTGTTTTTTGTGCTTGTAGCCCGCTCATGTGTGAAAAATATTCTTTATTGTCCACTGGAATCACTGAATGGTTAAAAAGTATATTTCACCTGTGCAGAAACAAACATGATTTTAAAAGTTTTTTATCCAGTTCAATGTATGTTTGATTATCCAAACACTTTGATAATCTGAACTACCCTAGGTCCCAATTAGTTCAGATAATTAACTCTCTACTGTATTTTGTAAATGTAAAAATGAACAAACCACAAACAAGGTAAACAGAATAAGAGGAAAACCGCTGACCAATGTCCACAAGCCAAAGAAAAATTTATTGTAAGCGCTTTCATGCACTTCTCATAAGTGCACTTCAGACAAAAACACATACCACATAACCACATTATATAATTACGCCAATAATACAATTATTCAATTAATATGATACAATTAAAAATGCAGCCACCTTGCTATTTCAACAGTTTCTGTCAGAAACATCTTGACATGGCAGTGGCTTTTATTAAAAACTACTTTACAGCATTATTAAACCAATAAAACCCTGGATATTCCCAATCTAAAATGAATAGACATTGTCTGTTACACATCAAGAAAACTTACGTTTCAAGGCTTTTAACTTGAGCAAACATTTAATAGAGGAAGCATCATTGATTCCGGGATAAACATAGGCATAGTTGAGACTATGGGTTCCTTTACGTCGTTTTTGGAATTCACATTTCAATACCAAGAGTATGGTATTAATTTTCTTGACATCAATTTAAATAAGGATATAGCTCATAATAGATTTAGAACTACCATATATAGGAAACCTTTCTACAGTAACTAATTTTTACACTTTACTAGTAACCACCCATTTTTTCAAAAAAGAGGGGTGATCAAGGGACAGTTAGAGCGTCTAGAATGTGTTCTGACGACAATGACTTTTACAAAGAATGCCATATGTTAAGAGAGATGTTCTCTAATCGTGGGTACCCATCTACATTGATTCAAGCTTTAACTACTGAAATTTCACATAAAAGATCTGAAGGGTCTTTGGGTCCTATTTTAACTACAGGTTACATATATAACAACATAATGAATTCATCCGATGTCAGTCATACACAAGCAATGTCCACTGCACCAACGAATAGTCAAAGTTATGTCACCAGTTTTATTACACAGTTTGATGTGTCTTTCCAACTTAAGGACATATTAAATACTAACTGGGACCTTATTTTGCAAGACCAAGGACTCAGTAAAACTCTTGGTCCAAAACCAGTAATGGTTTTCAAGAAAGATGTTTCTTTAAAAACACTATTTGAAACTGTTGAAATAGCAAGGTGGCTGCATTTTTAATTGTATCATATCAATTGAATAATTGTATTATTGGCTTAATTATATAATGTGGTTACGTGGTATGTGTTTTTGTCTGAAGAGGTGCACTTATGAGAAGTGCATGAAAGCACTTACAATACATTTTTCTTTGGCTCGTGGACATTGGTCAGTGGTTTTCCTCTTATTCTGTTTACCTTGTTTGTGGTTTGTTCGTTTTTACATGGCTGAAAGTTGTGGCAACCCGCTGTCCCAGTCTATGTTCGTTTCGAGTCCTAACAGTTCGGGGGCCTCCAATTGGAAGGCCGATCCCATCGGTAACCTTACAGCACTAATCCAGTTATTAACTCAAAGAATCGACGACCTGGTGAGGAGAATATCTGACCAGGGGCAAGACGTGGCAGCAGTCGTTCGACCCAAGCCCGGGGTTATTTTCAACACTAGTCAGCTTGGTTCCTCTGTTCCCTGTTCAGCACAGCCTGCTTCAAATCTATCTACACCGGATAATACATTGGTGGTGCCTGCAGAATCAATTGAAAACAATGCTAATAACCAGCAAGTTTCAGCTGGAGATAACACAATTAATAGGAATGTTAATGAAGCAGGTAATTATAACAATACTTTGCCGAAATTGGGAGACTTTATCAATATGCCGAATAACATTTTCTGCCCTGACGCTTTTCCTTTATCCAATGAGTGGCAGGAAGACATTAACAACATTGTCTTGAGGCTTAAACAATTTGATCATGTTTTGTTGAAATATAAAAAACTGCAAGTTGAAGTTTTATATTTTCAAGAATTCATTAGGCTTAAAATAGTTCCTAAAGGGCTACGCCAATGGAAGTATCCATCGGGCGTAGTAAAAAACTCAGAGTTTCATCATCAACTTATTCAGTTTTTTAACAAACAAGGTCTTGATTTTCTGGAATTACTTATTATTCAATATAACATACAAATGACTGAGATGAAGCATCTATTGGATGTGTTGGACAATGACATTACTTCTGACACCGATTTTGGACGGTATGAATATGACTATAAGAGAATTTTCTCTAGTATTGACCCCCTTTTAGCAAAAATTTTTGACACTAAGAAATGTAAAATTAATCGCGATAAGCTCGTTTATGATCAGCTTACCCAGATCCACCATCTAAACAGCTAGATGCTGTTCAGAGTTCATCAATGGCTTCAGGTATCATAGCAACAGAGAACGGTGGGGCGGCTCTTTCAGATGATTTCATACATTTGCCTGAAATCCACAATGGTGAGCCAAATGTTGAGAACAACTTTGAACTTGGGCGTAGTGAGAGGATTTCCAAACAGAATCAACATACTGGTCCAAAAGCGAATATTCAGGGTTTTCACAGGGGCAATACCAAACAAACCTCCTACAAAGCGAATTCCAATTGGGGTCAGTGTTTACAGCTCAAGGAAAAACAATTGACGCAGGAGGTAACTAATGTTGACCAACCAGGACACTTAGTTATTTTGCAGAGTGCCAGTTGTGATTTTAATGTATTCAATTTTACGTCTGTATCCATTCCACAGGAATTAGTGGAATTGATAACAAAAGGATTTAATTTTGTACCCTGTATGAAGCCGAATTTAGCACGTGTTTTATGTGATTTAAAAATATTTGTACGTAAGATGAATTTAAATGTCATGTTTGGCAATTTTAGTTGCGTATCATCTGATGAACGGGTTGCAAGTGTATTCAATCCCCCATTAAATAATAATTTGGCATTGTTTGAAAAAATAACTGAAATGCTTTTCAGGGCTTTAATTACAGATTATTACTGTAGTAAACATAAACATTATGATAACATTTCCAAAAGAGAAAGGGAGCTCATTGAATATATTACATAATATGCGGGTCATGCAGCCTGATAAAGGCGGTGGTGTTATTTTCATGGATGACGCTGAATATGATTGGAAGATGTATAAGATGCTTTCCTCTGCGAAATATGATAAAGTGTCCCTAAATGAACTTAACCAAGCTTATCAGCGCATTAGGAATTTCTTAAGTGATTTGTTTATTGAAGGAAGCATTTCCCTAGAAAGCTAGCATTATTTGACAATGCCACCACCTGTAGTACCTGTTATTTTTGGAGTACCTAAACTCCATAAAAATATGAATGATCCCCCTCTCAGGCCCATTACTGATGGACGCAACTCCATCACTTATGCATGTGCCAAATGGGTGGATGCCAAATTAAAAGATGTATTAAAAACAAAAGTTCAGATATGCCGCGATTCATGGCATGTATTACAATATTTGAATAATATTCCATTTGATGAAACCTATGGGTTTTTGACTGTGGATATTAAAGATTTATACACAGTCATCCCACAACAACTGGGTTTGGAATGGGTGAGGGATTTTTTACTCATGAAACAAATTTCAGGACAAGATATTGATTTGATCATCTCCCTTTTGGAAATTATCTTAAGTAATTATTTTATGTTTAAAAAATAATTGTTCCTTCAGAAATCAGGTATTGCCATGGGCTCCCCTTGTGGGGGCAGTTTCGCCAATTCTGTCATGGCATTCTGGGAACATAACTTTTTATTCCCCCACCCATTGTTCAGTAGTTTGGTCGTCTGGTATACACGATACCAAGACGACATTTTTATTATTATGAAAGGCACACAATTAGATGCTGAGAAATTAGTTGAGACTATGGGTTCCTTTACGTCATTTTTGGAATTCACATTTCAATCCCAAGAGTATGGTATTAATTTTCTTGACATCAGTCTAAATAAGGATATAGCTCATAATAGATTTAGAACTACCATATATAGGAAACCTTTCTACAGTAACTCATTTTGACATTTTACTAGTAACCATCCATTTTTTTAAAAAAGAGGGGTGATCAAGGGACAGTTAGTTAGAGCGTCTAGAATGTGTTCTGATGACGATGACTTTTACAAAGAATGCCGTATATTAGGAGAGATGTTCTCTAATCGTGGGTACCCATCTACATTGATTCAAGCTTTAACTACTGAAATTTCACGTAAAATATCTGAAGGGTCTTTGGGTCCTATTTTAACTACAGGTTACATATATAACAACATAATGAATTCATCCGATGTCAGTCATACACAAACAATGTCCATTGCACCAACGAATAGTCAGTTATGTCACCAGTTTTATTACACAGTTTGATGACGTGTCTTTCCAACTTAAGGGCATATTAAATACTAACTGGAACCTTATTTTGCAAGACCAAGGTCTCAGTAAAACTCTTGGTCCAAAGCCAGTAATGGTTTTCAAAAAAGGTGTTTCTTTAAAAACACTATTTGAATTATCGCGTGGACCATATAAGACCAAGAAGGATATGTTCAAATGCGGTAGGTGCAAGTACTGTAAATATATTCAGACAGGGTCCTGTTTCTATATTAAAGGCTCCAGATATTTTCTACATGACAAATATAACTGTGAAAGTCAGGGCATTGTTTATTTGGCCTCATGTCAGTCATGCCCAGTTTTTTATCTGGGCAAGACGGAACGCCAACTTAAGCAACGTATCTATGAGCATATTTATGCCATATCCAAAGGCACAGTTACTAATGCTTTAGCTAGGCATATTAATGACTTTAATACACACAGTTTTTTATTTACTGTGGTGCAACAAGTATTTAGGAATCCAAGAGGAGGTCCTTGGCATTTGAAATTAGAGGAACAAGAATTATTATGGCAATTGAAAACAAATGCCTATGTTTATCCCGGAATCAATGATGCTTCCTATACTAAATGTTTGCTCAAGTTAAAAGCCTTGAAACGTTAGTTTTCTTGATGTGTAACAGACAATGTCTATTCATTTTAGATTGGGAATATCCAGGGTTTTATTGGTTTAATAGTGCTGTAAAGTAGTTTTTAATAAAAGCCACTGCCATGGCAAGATGTTTCTGACAAACTGTCGAAATAGCAAGGTGGCTGCATTTTTAATTGTATCATATTAATTGAATAATTGTATTATTGGCTTAATTATATAATGTGGTTACGTGGTATGTGTTTTTGTCTGAAGTGCACTTATGAGAAGTGCATGAAAGCGCTTACAATAAATTTTTCTTTGGCTCGTGGACATTGGTCAGAGATTTTCCTCTTATTCTGTTTACCGTATTTTGTAAATGTACTGGATGAATGGTTGAAGAATTATGTCGTGGGATATTAACATTTACAAGGAAGGAAGATGAGAACCATGAAAAACGGGGCCTGTTACACTAAATAATACAGATTATAATGTTTGCCAGAACAATATATACAGGAATGGCAGGAAGGATGAGGGATATTATCCCTCTTCGTTATGGCACTACCATGCTTACTAACCTCCAGGCTTCACAAAAATGAAAACATGAACAATGTTATAACAAAGCTGCTAAATCTGCAGCACATACCCCTTTCAGAACCCACCACTGTATAGCACTGACAAGCCTAAATTAGTTAGAACTGCCACATCAGCATTAGAACAGATACACAGCTTCTTACCACCTATAACATTAAATGGCATCCATCTGCCTGTCCAGCACTAGAAAAATGTTCTACATAACCTACATAAACTATGGTCCCAGTCGGTCATTGTGATCCAGTGACCAAAAGCTCCTGTCTGTCTGGAAACCTAACAATTCTGCTGGGCATTGTCTGTAGTCTTGCAAGGTTGCTAAGGCCTGGAACTCCTTACCTATTTTCATCAGGTCTATACTCTCCCTCCCATCTTTCAAAACCCCACTGAAAGACTTTCTAACTAAAACCTGGCTCTTTTTTGCTCAAAGCCAGGATAACCTATATTTCTAAGTTTGAGAAAGTACCTTTTCATTCATTATACCTCCTTACTCTCCCTTCTTCACTTACTTCTTTACTGCTATCAGATTCTGTTCCCTGACTTTCTTGCCAAATATGCCATTGGTATGTTTTTCACTCACTTCATATTGCAATTCCTATTTTATTTATTTATTTATTTTATTTTACATTTGTTAAAAGGAGGTGTCTGACTGAGCCGAAAAGGCCCTTTTTCAGCAGAGGCCTGGGGAGAAAAGTTCCACAAAGAAAAATTACAGACACATTTAGTTATTTAGACATGATCAGTATACACATAAATTACAAGAGACATGTTTTTACAGTGGTATGTGGCACATAAACAGTTACAGTGGAGAAAACAAACAAACATATTAATTTTAAAAATAAAGGTAATTAATAGATTTGCTGTGTACAGCTGAAATTTGGAACATAGGTAGAATACATACAAAGTACACAGGTACAGTACATACATTGTAGATTAGCCAGTGTTTGTGAGTAAGATTGAAAACTATTATCAACTGCTCTAGATTTTATATGTATATGTTATCTGCTTTCACTAGCCTGGGGAGCAATCATGGCACTGCCAACTTTGCTTGAGATGTTGCCTGATGAGGTCTTTAAAGGAAGCTTTGGATGATGTGTTTTGAATGCTAGTAGGGACAGAGTTCAATTTTTTAGCCACTGAACTACTATATAGTGCATCTCCAAAGCCATTGTAGCTGTTCGTGACTTCTAGTAGTAGTTTACTTGATGATCTAAGAGGCCTTTTGGCTGAGTAATGTTGTACTAGGTTTTTGAGAGCAGGACACTTATTGGGGAGGTAATAGATAAAATGACAGAGGCAGAGCTGATTGTAGGTTAGGAGGTTGGGCAGTTCAAGCCAGTGGAGCTGTCTCAAAGCAGTACAGTGAGTTCTATATGACCAATTTGCAGCAAAGCGGGCAATTCTGTTATAGCAGGCTTCCATTTTGCTTAGTTCAGTTTTGTTGAGATTAGTCAGAATGGGAGATGCATAGAGTAGGGTAGATAGAAGTTGGGAGCGAGCAATGGCTGATCTTGTGTTGTTGATAAGAAATGGTTTGATACGGTAGAGTGACCCCAGTTTGGCATGTACTTTTTTAATAGTTAAGTTGAGATGACTATCAAATTTTAGGTGGGGGTCTATAGTTATTCCCAATAGCTTAGCCTGTGCCACTGGAGCAATTGGAGTAGTATTTGTGGAGTAGATAGTGAACTGACTGTTAGTGTTTTTTGTTAGAACTGGTTATAATCATAAGCTGAGTTTTCTTTGGACTGAGGATAAGTTGGGCTTCGGTAAGGTAGTTTTTAATGTCAGAGAATGCTAGTTGAGTTGTTTGCAGGAGGGTGGGAATGTTTTGTGCAACACAGATTAAGGCAGTGTCATCTGCATACTGAATTATAAATGCATGCTGTGTGGAGGTATGGAGGTCATTTGTGAAGACTGTGAATAGTAGTGGTCCTAAGACAGAACCCTGTGGGACTCCTATAGTTATGGGCAGCTGAGGAGAGAGAGAATTTTCCCATTTCACAGCTTGGTACCTGTCTATTAAGTAGCTTTGGAACCAGGTAAGAGTGGGATTTGATAGATGATATTGGTTTAGTTTGTTTAGTAGGATTTGGTGTGAGACTGTGTCAAATGCTTTGGACATATCTAAAAAAAAGTTGACACTTGTAGGCCTTCATTTTTGAGACTGTTTACTGTGTCTGAAGCAGAGGAGGGCTGTATTGGTACTATGGGCAGGTCTGAAACCATGCTGAGTAGGTGACAGGATGTTGCTGTCTAGGAGATAGTTTAGCATCTGGGTATGTTTGCATTTTTCTAGGATTTTGGCCAGGGGGGAGAGTAAAGCAATGGGTCTGTAGTTATTAAGTTCAGTGGAGGTCCCGCCTTTATGTATGGGTGTAACATAGCATATTTTCCAGAGTTTGAGCACATAGTCTTCAACAATTGATCTGTTTATGAGTGGAGACTGGGATAGCAATAGCATCTGCTGTGAATTTCAAGAAATAGCTGGGGAGTAGGTTGGCTGCTGTTGATGAGGTGTTTAGTTTGGAGAGCATGCTTTTTTGATTGAAGTGGAGGAAACTGTTTTGAGGGTAAAGCTTGTATTAGTGTTATTTGTGTTGGGTGGGGATAGTGAGAAAGGAACTGTCCTGTGATACTAAGGATAGAATTGAGTTCACAAAGTGGGAGTTGAATTGTGTTTCGATGGGAACTTTAGTGTCATGGGTGGTTGGTTTGGGGTAGCCTTTTGGGTGGATTTTAGTAGCTGGTTTACAGTTTTCCAAAATTTTTGCGGGTTGTGTTGGTATTTAGTTTGCACTGTTGTGTAGTAAGATTTTTTGTCCAGCCTATTGCATTTTTTTGCATGGTTGCGCAGTTCTTGGTACTTAGTTAGGCTTTGTGTTTCTTTGTTTTTTTGATAGTAAAGCCAGGCAGTGTCTCTGGACTTGTGGATTTGTTTTGTTTCTTTACTAAGCCAGGGGTTTGTAGAGGTTCTAACCTTGATTTTGCACAATGGAGCGACAGTGTCTAGGTGTTGTAGAAGTGTTTTGTTGAAATATGCTACAGCCTGGTCAAGTGGGAGGGTTTTTGGGGGGGGGGTCCAGTCACAGTTAGAGTAAAGTGTTGAGGACCTCAGGAGAGAATTTTTTTGTGTTTCTAGTGGATATATAGTTAGTGGTTTTGCATATGTTTGTTCTACTACTTATAACGTATATTATGTTGTGGTCACTTGAGGTGTCTGGGACACTGCCTGTGTGAGGGTACAATGTGGGGTTGTTGGTTAGGACCCACTCAAGGATGGATTCCCTTTTAGATTTTTTATCACATCTAGTTGGAATTTGGACTAGCTGCTGGTAGCCATGGAGATTTATTAGATTACTTGGTGGTTCTGATATACAGGTTTACCAGTCTAGGTTGAAGTCCCCAGAATAAGGGTTTCTTGTGAGTATGTGGAAGAACACCAGGATAAGAAGTCTTCAAGGCTAGCAGGTGTATTACCAGGTGGAATATAGATCACAATTGTGGTGATGACCTTTTTAGGGTGA
Organism: Protopterus annectens; assembly: GCF_019279795.1. Taxonomy (NCBI): domain Eukaryota; kingdom Metazoa; phylum Chordata; order Ceratodontiformes; family Protopteridae; genus Protopterus; species Protopterus annectens. The sequence continues at coordinate 777,440,215 of NC_056749.1, read as the reverse complement.
AGTTGAAGTTGTGAGATAAGTATGCCCCAATTATTGGGGGAGGGGTAGGAGTTTGGTAATTGACAGACAGTTAAGTTGGACTTTTACAGTAAGGCAGTTCCGCCCCCTTTACGAAGTGGTCTGTCTTCTCTAATGATATTGTAGCCAGTAGAGAGAACGTCTGAGTTAGCTATGTTTTTATTTAGCCAGGTTTCTGTTAAAGCAACTATGTCTGGGGAGTAGTGTGCTATTGTGGCCTGGAGTTCAGGTATTTTATTTTTGATACTTCTAATATTAATATTTAGCATTAAAAGATGGTTGGTTTTGCTGCTGTTGTTGATTTGCCCAGGGATGAAGAAAGTGGGGGTATTATGTTCTGACATTTGAGTTAGAGCAGTTTGCGTTGGACAGGATGGATTTGGGCCTGGGTTGGGGTGGATATCCCCACTTATGGTGAGCCTGGAGTTAAAATGGTTATACAGATGATGGAGTTTGGTGAGGAGTGTGAGGAAATATTGTGTTTTTTGGAGTAGGAATGAGAGCATATGTGTTTAGTTCTGAATTGGTGCATTATGTAGTTCTTGAATAACTGTGGGCAGATATTATTATAATGTGTGGTGTCTGTATACGAGAGTGCATAATGCAGTGTTGTGCTACTAAGTTTTGGGATATTGCAAGAGTGATAACTTGTGGTGTTGTAAAGACTTATGAGAAGACAGACTAGACTTAGTTGTGTGATAGTCATGGTTATAAAGTTTAAGTTGTTTCTAGGTGGGGGATCTGAATAGGAATTATAGGGTTGCACTCTGAATAGAAATGATAGGGTTGCACTATATGTGGATGGGGAAGTAGTGTGGGTGATGCAAAAAATGCCTAGTGGGAATGAGAGTGATTGGGAGCATTTTGTGTGGAGCAAGTTGGTGTGGTATAATGTGATATGAATTGAGGAGCTGTGATTGTATTTCTATTAGACTAACTTACCTTTAATTTCCTCTACAAGCTGTCTAAAAGTTCTCTACATATTAAATTATTTTTCCTATACCTTGTTTAGATTCTTAACCAATGTTTTATATTATGTCTAATTTGTTATAACTATTTAAATTGTAGATGTTCTTATCTTGTTTTTGAAGATTGTTAAATTATTGTTCTTGAAATGTTTTGTAATAATTTGGAGCTTTTCTCCCCATGCCTCCATTGAAAATGGGATTCTACCCAATGAGGCTTTCCCGGTAATCAAATGTCATTAAATAAATAAATAAATTATGGAGAAGTATACATTGGTTAAAAGGGAAGGGATGCCAATACTTTTTATTGGTTGTGAGAAATTGCGGATGATGTTACAAGTAAAAATGAGGATATGAAACTTATGGTAAGTGATATTAGCAATGTATTTACTACAGTAAAACATGATGCCTTGTGGAATATTCTGCAGAAGTATGAGTAGGCAATTGAATTAGGAGAGTGCGTATGTCAGCATATCAAAATAACAGAGTGGGAGTGCAAGTCAGTGGGTGGCTGAGTAAAGAAATATGCATCAAGTGTGATATAAGACAAGGATGTTCATTGAGTAGAATATTGTCTGCATTGGTAATGAATGTGATAGTGAGTGAAGTAGCTTAAAATGCTAGATAAGTGATGGAAAAGGAGTTGGTGATTCCAGTAGTTTTTACATATGCACACAATATAGTTATTGTTAAGAACAAAACATGGATGAGGGAAGTGCTAGTTTGTCTGAAAGGCTGTTTAAAGTAAATGAGAATCACCTTGAATAAAGATAAAAGTAAGGTTTTAGGTGATGTGGAGAAAATTGGGGGGGGGGTTCAATGAATGAAGTATCTTTGATAGCGATAAAATCTGAGGAAATGATGCAGTTATGATGCAATGGGAGGGTTTGATAAAATAAATGAAAGAAATGTCTTCTGTGGAGGATGCATAGATGAGCATCCAGGAAAAGGTGTATCTGCTGAATTCTGTACTAATGGGAAAATAGCATACACCAACTGTTTATATGATCCCAGAAAAAATATGAAAAGGAAATTGAGCAGCTGGTGTTTTCTTTAATATGGGGTTCAAGATTAAACCCAGTGAAAAGAGGTGTGTAGTATATGAATGAAGATGAAGGGAGATTGGGGTTACTAAATCCAGTTGTAAGGGGACTGGGGTTACTAAATCCAGTTGTAAGGGGACTGGGGTTACTAAATCCAGTTGCAAGGGGATTGGGGTTACTAAATCCAGTTGTAAGGGGATTGGGGTTACTAAATCCAGTTGTAAGGGGATTGGGGTTACTAAATCCAGTTGTAAGGGGATTGGGGTTACTAAATCAAGTTGTTTGTTCTGCTTCTTTAAATTTGTGTAGAATATTAAAGTTGGTAAAGAAAGAGAATGAGGCATTAATAGTGAAAACATTTAAATATAAGTACAAAATGTTCTGGGAGATGAAGAAAATAAGAAAAAATAATAATATGTACATGGAGAAATTAAAAATTATTAACAAAAATAATAACTTGGAAAACAAAAATTGTGATATAGGGAAAGATAGCAGGATTTGATATAATAATATGATGAAACAATATTACTATGCAAATCCATGGAAAATGTACCAGAAGAATTGATTAAAGCCATTAAAGCAAAGAGAAAGTGGTGTACCAAGATAGTAGAGTGTCAGGATTTCCTATGCAAACCAGTAGTAGATAAACTGTCAGTGAAGGGGAATATGCTTTATAAAAACAAATTTGAAAGATTGTGTTTATTTTGAGGGGAGGAAGAGACAACAGAGCATGTTTTTTTTAAATACAAAACAGTGATGAAACTTTAGAAACGTTGTATGAAGAAAAGAAAATTGAGAATATTAGTGACATAATATATATATATATATGAATATGATTATGTATGGATATAAGAACAAGAAGAAATAATATTTGAGAAGCTGGATAAGAATTTATTTTATGTAATATGTGTTATCTGGAATGAAATACTGAATGAAAACGTGTTCACTGGGAAAAGGATTTTAACTCATTTACTGAAAAAATAGATTATGGTTGTGGAAGGACTGTTCAGTTATGGAAGGATAAAATGTGTGTATGTGTGTGTGTGTGTGTGTGTGTGTGTGTGTGTGTGTGTGTGTGTGTGTGTGTGTGTGTGTGTGTGTGTGTGTGTGTGTGTGTGTGTGTGTGTATATAAATATATATATATATATATATATATATATATATATATATATATATATATATATATATATATATGTATAAATAAATATATATAAATATATAAATATATATATATATATATATAGATATATATATAGATATATATAGATCTATATATATATATAGATATAGACAGATTGATGTAGATATAGATAGATATTGATATTGGTATCTAAAATATGCATAATCAAGCATATCCAGTATTCAGATCTATAGGCCATTTAGGAACACTGACTCCCAAATATTGTGGTAGTATTTTCTTTTATCTACCCAGTTATCTAACTAACGTTTAAACTCTTGAATATTTTTAGTTAAACTAATATATTGTGTTAGTTTATTTCATAATTGCAGCTAAGAGTGTGTGTAATGCATGAATCCCTCTCCATAGTTTGATTAATTCTATTAAACATCCTGGCTGTAAGACCATTTAGGTCTATGGTCTTAGTATATAATTATATGTTCATGGGTTCAAAGGTAAGTACTAGGCTAGCTGTCTTGGGGACCATTTGAAGCCTAGCCCATGTCACTTTTTGTGATTGAATTAACCTGTCCCATAAGAGACTGGCCTTAACCATTCCATTGCCAATAATTGTATATTACCCCCAATGAGAATAAGTGGGATCATACCCTAGATAATTTGAGGGGACCCATGCATGGGATAAAGCATTTGGGAGCTGACTCTTTCAATAAGTAGTACATGAGGCAGTCCTGGGATAAACTTTCTGTTTCCCACCCATAAATCCAAATTGTGGTTGAATATGGACATGGATGAACTTTTATTGTTTTATGTGGATGGAGAGTCTGTTCCTGAGCAGCGGTATCTTCTGTTTGATATAATTGTCTCTCCATTCAGTTTATGCTAAAGAAGAGACTTGGTATCCTATAGACTGCTAAGAGGTGACCTGTGTCTGGCAAACAAGGCATCCTCCGACCCATTACTGATGGATTTACTACACATCAGCAAGTCAAGTGGCATCAGAAATACTCAGTCTAGGGATCTAAACCTCTTCTTTAACATCAACTGAATGGAGATAAGTGATAAGGCTTTGAATCAGTCCATGTAGGACATGATGCTACTAAGGTATCTCTGTGGGTATTCCAGTTGTTGCATGTGTCTGAATAGATACATAGCAAAGGGGGGATTATATTCAATGACTGGCCTAATGTGGGTTGAGTACAGGGCGGCAATGACACTCACAGATCTAGATACAATCATTTTGTTTATAAGCTGTGCAATATAGAAATAAAATCTTACAACAATGGACACGTTAGTCAAAAGTTATGTCACTATCCACCTGAGTTCCCAAATACTGAATAATGGGGTCACCTCTTAGGGGTGTACTGTTGATGTGGTAATTCCCTAGAATAGATGACTTCCCAATGGATACAATAATGCATTTTTTGGCATTTGGTTTCTGCCATGATTTTGGCATCAATTATTTATTTAATTATATCATCTTTGTCTATTGATACAATTTATCATTGTAGCTCTTATATGAAAAACATAGTTTTTTTTTCTCAGCAACCTATAATTGATGTTAAAGTGACCTAATTGTTTCATCATTTCAGTGTATCACAAGTATGGTATTGAATAAGTGAATTTGGAAACATTTTCCTGCAAAGTCTCAAATAACTTTACTTGTATAATACTATATATACAGAATGCAAAATTGAATTGCAGTATAGTTTATATTAAAGTTTGGTATAAACATGTTAAATTTCTTGGTTTCTCAGTGACTATGATCTTAAATAGCAAAACTGCTTTCTTTAGAGCTTTTGTTCTAATATGCTGAACATGTTCCTTAAATGTCAAAACTATCAGATAAAAGAATCTCAAGATCTTTTATATATTTTAATTGTTCTAATGATTGTTCATTTAATAACACCATAGTATGATTTTATCTTTTACATCCAGCTTTCACTCAAGAGACCTATCCTAGGTAACCCAGGCTGGACAACTGGACACTGACTTGCCAGTAGCTTATTGACCCAGAGCGGCTTGCCTTTATGGCAGGCACTCATTCTGACCAACAGAGACACATACATCCCTTCCACTATTAGCATGGGACCCTGGTGTAGGTCAGAGTAGGTCTCCAAACCACTTATCGCAGCCAATACCCATGCCCATTTGTTGACATTGGTCAACATGACCGAATCTTCTAGAGACAATTATTAGACCATTGAGTGGCTAGCTCTGACACAGTATGCAGTCTGTGATCTGCATTTCTCCTATCTAGAGGACACTACACATCAGTTGATGCCAAAAGCAACTGGTCTAGACAACTCTTCCTCCTATTGTGCACAATCTAGAGTCTGTGCTGCTGGCCACATCTCTGTTCTTTAGTGAGTTTAAGTTAGAAACACACAGCATGTTTTTTCGAAGAAACCCACAGAGACACTGCGAGAACATGCAAACACCATTTAGGCACTGAAAAGAGATCAGTATTGAACCTTGTATGCATGAGAAGTAAAGAACTTGACCATTATAGCAGCTGGCCTGTGTTCTCTCAGACAAAGAAGAAATTACAGTGATTTGGGCCATGTGCAGAAAAGCAGAAGACAGCCTGGTGAAGGCAGGAGAAAGGCAAGAATGGATTAAGGTGTCCAATGAAGCAATGATGGATTGTGTGAGAGATGGTCAGGCATAACTGTTGAAGAAGGTGGGAAAGTGGACTGAACTGAGAGAAATGGCAGCAGTCACATGACACCCTGATCCCATGCATAGAATAGGAAAAAGGGGATTGATGATGATGATGGTGATGATGATGATTTTATCTTTTCTTAAATATCACGTACTTGCACCTGTAATCCTTATTGGTTTTGTCCATATGCTTACTTCCAGCAAGTGTTCATTTAATTTAACCATATTAAAGTCGGAAGTCACTGCCGTTCTCAGTTTATTACCATCTGCATACTTACCTAGCCATATGCTGGATGCCCTAGGAACGGGGGTAAACACCAGGATGAACAGAACTTGGAGAAACACAGATCCTTGCAGAAGACCAGTATGTAAACCCTGTTCATTAAATAGTCCCACAGTTAAATAAAGACCTGCTGGCTGCTCTCTGATTACTGTCTGTGGACCCTTTATTAATGTAAGGATTGATGTCATGTTTCTTCATTGTATGTGCAATTATTTTACACAATACAGTATCAAATGCTTTGGCTAGTTCCAGATATAGTACGCATTACAAATCCGTAGTCATTCGCCAACCTTACAGCATTATAAAACAATTAAACCAGACACTGTAACATAGCCCTTAAGAAAACCACACTGTGCAATTTCAAATTCTTGTTTTATGTCTATTTACATACATACATATATATATATATACATATATATATATAGATTACATTTCATTGAAATTATTTGATACTGTAGATTTTTCAAAACATTTTCCTATAACAGTTGCTAGACTATAAAGGCTATAAGTCTATATATGTATACCTAACCATGAAAGATTTTTTATCCAAATGTAAACTACCCCTCACTTGTTTACTTTAAAATTTTTCTATTCCACTTCTTTGCCATACAAAATTATTACCCTACACACATCTTTTACCTGTCTTGCCCTGCATATTTCTAACATAATCCGGCAGATTCTGTAAGCCTTGCATGATGTGCAGGAGCTCTAGCAGGCAATATGTCTCCCGTGCAATCCTGGAATAGCCTGTAGAGGCATGCACGGACTCAGCCCCTGTATGCAAATTACCCCATTTGCAGGAGAAATCCATGCAAATGAGGTGAAATTGTGATCCAGGAAGCTGGGAACTGGCCGTGCAGGACTAGTGTAATCTGCAGAAATGTACCTGGTTAGTAACCGAGTACATTTCTGCAAATTCCAAAACAAAGCCGTGACAGCTCCAAATAAAGGATGCGTATCAGTCAGGAAGCATGCCAATGGCCAAGTATAAGGACATTGGCATTGAAAACAGTGTAAAAAATAAAAAAAATCAACTTTTATTTTTTTTAGCCAATCTCGACTATTTAAGCATAGGGCAGCGGCATGCAAACGGGATTAGGGGGAAAATAAGAACATAAACCTAAAATAAGCATTCTAACTAAAATCACTATTCTGCAATTATACTCAATGGCAGGCAGAAGACAACATGGCCAGTGAGTAGTGGTTGCTAAGGGGGGAGGCTCAGTGTGAGACATGTAACTAAGCATTAGCAGGCAATCCTATGAAAATGAGTGGAATGATAGTGAATTGCAGTTTTCCCCAGCATGCTAGTCAAGTCCCAACAGTGTAGGAGCAGGAATAGCATGGTGCAAGCCTAGCAGTTAGCCAACATCATAGGGGTGTGTGTCAGGCATAATGTAAGCGGATTGGAGCCCATTAGCTCAGGATTGCCCTTAGCTTAGCAGAGATAAGCAAGGGGGCATGTCTGAGGCTGCCTAGCACTCTTTACATTGCCTAAGTGGGTGTGCATGCCGCGCACTGGGTTTTAAAGGAAAAAAAAAGTTATAGCAGGAAATAGCAGCTGTGTGCACATTTTAGCACTGTGTTTGTGCAGTGCACACCTGGGCTTAAACAGGAAGGCAATGAGAGAGAAAACAGCAGGAGGAAGGTAATCTAGGAGAACGAGCATAGCTGGCAGGTGAACTGTATCAGAACCAGCCAGTTACACAGGCAGCAGACCAGCCCAGAACACTACTATAAACTATGCAAACACCTTCCCCTCTGGTTTTTCCCACACTCTACACCACCGGTGTATACAAGCGGGGAACTTTTAACAAACAAAACAACAAAATGATAAGGGCTGCAATAGCTATCATACAACAACTTGTGGAAGAGGCTGCGGGTGGTGAGGATGTGAATGCTGTCGACCAACCCACATTGAGGAGACAGAGAAGAGTGTACAGACCCAGGCTAACCTACGAGGGGCTACATGAGCTGGAGATAGTGGCGTACTATAGGATAGACAGGGACCTCCTACAGCAAATTGTTGAGATGTGCTGGCCACACCAAACACACCGAATTTACAGAGGGGAACCCATCCCAGTGTATACCAAGGTATGTGTAGGCCTTGTAAAAGGCCAAAACGGAACACTATAAGAGCAGACTTGAATAAAACAGCTTTTATTATACAAGTAAAAGTGAGCGCTTTCGGCAAAATAAATATTAAGCCTTCATCAGGTCTGATGAAGGCTTAATATTTATTTTGCCAAAAGCGCTCACTTTTACTTATATAATAAAAGCTGTTTTATTCAAGTCTGCTCTTATAGTGTTCCGTTTTGGCCTTTTACAAGGTTTTCTAGTTCGTATTTATTGTGCTTGTATGTGTAGGCCTAAGAATACTAGCTACAGGTACCTTCAAAAGGCCAACTGGGGATATGATGGGGATCTCACAGGCATCAGCACCCTGGGTACTCCATCAGTTCCTGGATGCCATGTCAGCACATGCCACTGCGCATGTATATTTCCCCAACACCTGTGAGGCATTGGCCAGCAATATGCAACTGTTCCACCAAATAGCAGAATACCCTGAGGTAGTGGGTGCTATAGACTGCATGCACATATACATCAAAGCACCACCTGTTGAATGGGGTAGGGTCTACATCAACCGCAAGGGCTTCCCCTCCAACTTCCAGGTTGTGTGAGATGCCCAGGGCATAATAATGAATGTGTGTGCTGGCTTCTCTGGAAGCTATCACGATTCCCACATCTGGCATCTGATGCAGCTGTACCAGAGATTTGCCAGTGGGGACATCCCTCATGGTCACCTAGTGGAGGATGCTGGATACACACTGGAGCCATGGCTGATGACACCCATCAGAAATGCAAACATACCTGAACAAGAACTCCATAATGTGGCACACGCAAAAACCAGAATTATAGTAGAGAGTGTGTTTGGGATGCTCAAGTCATGGTTCCGGTGCCTGGACACATCTGGTGGAGCCTTGCAGTACTCACCAGCTACATGTACCAAAATTGTCATTGTATGTGCCATGCTACACAATATGATCCTGTGAAAACAGCTGCAGCAGGAGCAGCATGGGGCAGGGCCACACAGCCCCCACCATTGCCAAGGCCTGGCACAGAGTGACTCAGAGGAGGCCCCAGTAGGCAGAAGGAGGTGTGCCAAGTATGCCCTGGCCTTGGCAAAGAGGCAATGCATACACATGCACTGACACAGGAGGAACCCAGGGAATAATACCTCTCTCTGACTCTCACATACAGTAAAAGGGATGCCAAACATGACACTACCTGTGCTCAACCATGTGTAGGGAGTGTACTATGTGCATCTGACATAGGCAGCCCTGCAGCACCACCCACAATACTGGGACACCCACAAGGTAAGTGATTCACACACGCCAGTCAGGGGGTTTACATACCCAGCAACAGTCACAGCCAGCAGGGCAGGTGTAGACAAACACAAACAAAGGCTGTGCTATGGCCCCTGAATGATGCCTATGTGTATCCACCCCCCCCCAGGCCTACACAGACAGACTACAGCAGGTCAGGCAGTGGAATGTTAGTTCTGAAGGGTAGGAAGTCAGAAACTAATATGTAGGTCAATCAAAGCTAAGACCTGTAGTATTTATTTATTTATTTATTTCCAGTTTGATAACTGGGGGAGTCCACTGGGCCCGAAAGCCCGTTTTTAGTGGAGGCCCGGGGAGAAAAGCTCCATATTACAAACATATTGCACACTTAAAGCTCCATATTCCCAAACACATTGCACACTTAAACAATTTACAAACAAGTAAAAATAACATTTTTTATACACTTGTATTGTTAGCATAGAAGAAAAAATATAAATAGATATGAAATGCAAATGAAGTAAATCAGAGGAGAAGTGTAGGAAAAAGGAGGTGCAAAGAATTAAAGGGGAAGAGATGCCAGGAGGAGGATGAAAAGAAGAGTTAGACAAAGATTCATTTTATGTTTGTGGTAAACGATACATCTTATGGAAATGGTAAAAGATACAGTGCAAGAATAGGCATATAGGCAGTGGGGAAGTGAAGATATAAAAATAATTTACATAGAGTTTATACAGGGGGAAAAGAAGATAAAGAAGTAGAGGGTGGGGAGCTTGAAGAAAGAGTTGGAAGAAGAGGGGCAGGAGGGAGGAAATTGAAGATATAGTACACTGATATGCCTCTAGTCAGTGTGATAGGTTAGAATACAGAATGAAATGGAGTACCTGACATACTAGTACAGTCATAGCAAATGTGTACAAGTGTCAGGTGTGCCCCCCCCCATCCTACGTAGAAATGTAATACAGTCAGGTGTGCCCCCCAATCTTGTGTGGAAATGTAGAAATTGTCAGGTGTGCCCCCCCAGTCCTGTGTAGAAATGTAGTGACAGGTGTACCCCCCAATCCTGTATAGAAATGTAGAAATAGTCAGGTGTGCCCCCCCATCCTGTGTTGAAATGTAAAAATAGTCAGGTGTGCTCCCTCCAACCCTACTTACTTATGTAGAAATGGTCTGATGTGCCCCCCCCAATCCAATGTACACATGTTGTAACAGTCAGGTCTGCCCCCCTCCACAGCCCTATGTAGAAATGTAGTAACATGTATGTGTAGGTATAATACCAGTGAGCACAAATGTAAAGAGGTTGCCAAGGTAGCAGGATAGGTTGTAGCATCTGCGCAATATGCAGGTATGTGTGTCTCATATTGTGTGAGTGGTCGGTTTGTATGTATGTTGAGGTAAGACCTGGTAGCCATTGCCCACTACCGTTGATGACAGACAAGTCCTCACAACTGCAGTACCATACACAATACCCATCAGTATAACACAAGCTAGCAGTAAACCATTGCAGATGTATGGTGGTAAAATGTGTCACCATCTGAAAGACTGATATGGCATGGCTGTTGGGCTAGATATACAAGCAGTACACAGGGGAAACTACCCCAGACATACAGTATATATTGTGTCACTGTGAAATGGACACACCCTTGGAAAGTACATACAGGTATGCATCACATTATCTGGTCCTGTAGTAGGGGATACTGGTGCTGTCTGCTCAAACACTCACAGATCACAAAGGAGGTAGGACTGATGTATTGGGAGACAGCTGATGTACCTGCACATGCAAGCATAACTGGACTGCCTAATGCATATCTGTTTGTCAGATGCAAGTAGTGTCCATAGCACACATGCACCCAGCACATGCAAACACCACCCACAGGCATCTCTCTGGTCACATCCCTGCTGTGGAGAATGGGTACAGTATGACCTCACCTGTATATGGCAATGCAGTCCAGGTGTCCCATGCAGGTTTGTCCCTAGCTGTAGGTAGCACCCTGCTAGCATCCACACCACCTGAGCAAGACTGTTGGAAGGTATTGGCATGAACATCTATCAAATCTACCCTGTCACCCCAGGGGAATATACTGTATGGTTGTCTGGGACTGTAGGACTGACAGAATGCAATGGCCTGCCACATCTGGCATGCAGTAACATCTAATGCCCCACAGGCATCTGCCAAAATCCTGTGACTCACACATACTGCCAATGCATGTTATGTCACAGGCACCCAAATAACATAACACACTCCGCATAAGCCATATGCAAGGCCATGTGGACAAACTACAGTAACATGTTCACCATGTCTCATTGCTGAACTGTGGACCAACACTAACACACACCTGGGATGGGGTAATACCCTTAGGGAAGTATCAGAGAATGTATGCATAATGTATGGAAGAGGTTAGAATCACAGGGGGGTGGGAGCATGAGCAGCATGGAATGTACAGGATCCGACATCTAGCTGTGTGCACACACTATCCCTGGCTGCAAACACATACATGGGTGGCTACACACCTGCCCGTACACCACAATAGGGTAAATGTCCTGACTCATGGCCCCTGCCCCTGGCTAACCTGTGTGAATCTGTACAGCTGTGAGGTATTGCCACAGCAAGATAAGCCCATACTGTCATGTTGATGGGAGTACAAGTATGGGATCCTCTGCCAGCATTGTACAAAGGTGCCAAACCAGATACACAAACCCAGCACCAAGTGTCTGCAGCTCCCTCTCCAGAATGGCATGACTTACCATGAATACTTAGGTGTCTGCCCACAATACCGGACACAGCTGCAGTCACCCCTATCCTCCAAGAAATCACTGTGAGCAAGAATGTCCACCTGACAGTACATGATGAGAGAAAATGTCACTGTGTATAGCAGTACACATGTCTGAATATCTCTGCTAACAGCAGTACCATTCAGCTGAAGCAGCACAGACACAATCACCTACAGTACACACTATCCCCTGCACAGTTTGTCCCCATATTGCCAAATGATCAATGGATAGCCTGCAGAAACAGCATGCTACCTGTAGGTGTACAACACAAAGGTCTGCACTGCAGTGCAAACTACCTGGACTCAATCCACACATTCAATACAGATGGGCATACTGGACATGCTGACACACTTAGAGAAATGAAGGCAATGTCAGTCAACAACATACTGAAAGGTCATACTGTGCATACTCACACACTTAAACAAATGAAGGCCATATCTGCAAACAACATTAGACCAGACATATCTGGCAGTCACCGATGTTAGTGCAGACACTCCTCAGTATGCACCACTCATGCTTTGCACACACAGTGGATAGGAATACAGACATATATCCAAGCACAACACACTATAATAAGCCAAAAGTAGGAGTACATAGATGTGTGAAAGAGGGTGACTGTGACAAGGTGCCATCCAGGCCTGTCCCACCCAGTACGCAGCCAAAGGGCTACAACCACATGAGATTCAGGTGTCACTCACTGTAGATACTAGCACCGGTATCTGTCAGCATTACAGATTATGTGGTGGAAGTGCTAGCTGTGCAACATGACTGTACAAGGAAGTAGTCATCTAGCAGCTGTATACACATACCTGTGGAATATGACCCTGCATGTGCCCACATTTGGTGTGTCAATCTCTAGATGAATGGGTTATGGCCCATGCACACATACTGCCCTCCCCATAGCCCTACTATGACAAGCCTGCTGAGGTCATCCACTGTGAAATATACCTTTGGGAAAGTTGTAGCCCAGTAATCTCTGTGGTGCAACCTATAACTGCGTACTGCAGTAGTGTGATAAGCTAGTTCGATAGGAGTTCCAATCCCAGACATGGCAACTGTGTGTCTGTCTGTGTAGAGAGCAATGCTTTTAGGCTAGTCATACTACCTACAATTCAAATGCCCTACTTTGGCAAGGTTGCTGATGTCATCCACCTTGAAATACAACTCTGAGAAGGTTGTAGCCCAGTAATCTCCGTAGCGCATCTCAGAACTGCATACTGCTGTAGTGTGATAAAATAGGTAGGAGTTCTAATCCCAGACTTGGCAAGTGTGTGTGTGTGTCTGTCCCTGTTTGTATAGAGAGCAATGCTTTTTAGGCTAGTTACACTCCCTACAATTCAAATGCCCTACTTTGGCAAGGCTGCTGATGTCATCCACCTTGAAATACACCTCTGGGAAAGGTGTAGCTCAGTAATCTCTGTGGTGCATCCTATAACTGTGTACTGCTGTTGTGTGACAAAATAGTTAGGTAGGAGTTCTAATCCCAGACTTGGCAACTGTGTGTGTCTGTGCTTGTGTGTGTGTGTGTGTCTCTGTCTGTGTAAAAAGCAATGCTTTTTTGGCTACTCACATGCACTACAATTCAAATGCTCTACATTGGCAAGGCTGCTGATGTCATCCACCTTGAAATACACCTCTGAGAAAGTTATAGCCCAGTAATCTCCATAGCATGTCCCATAAATGCACACTGCTGTAGTGTGATAAAAATAGGTAGCAGTTTTAATCCCAGACCTGGCAACTGTGTGTGTGTGCGTCTGTCCTTGTCTGTGTAGAGAGCAATGCCTTTAGGCTAGTCACACTCCCTACAATTAAAATGTCTGACTTTGGCAAGGCTGCTGATGTCATCCACCTTGAAATACACCTTTGGGAAAGTTGTAGCCTAGTAATCTCTGTGGCACGTCCTATAACTACCTACTGCTGTTGTGTGATAAAATAGGTAGAGGTTCTAATCCCAGACATAGCAACTGTGTGTGTGTGTGTGTGTGTGTGTGTGTGTGTATGTGTCTCTCTGTCTGTGTAGAGAGCAATGCCTTTTTAGGGTAGTCACACTCAGTACAATTCAAATGCCCTACTTTGGCAATCCTGATGATGTCATTCACTGTGAAATACACCTTTGGGGAAAGGGCACTCCAGCAATTCCTGTGGTGCATCCTATAACAGCATCATGCTGTAGTGTGGTGTAGAACTCTGGTAGGGGTTTGATTCCCACACATGGCAGTTGTGGATGTTTTGTGTGTGTCTATGTCTGTGTAGGGAGCAATGCATTTTAGGCTATTCACACTCAGTACAATTCAAATGCCCTACTTTGGCGATCCTGCTGATGCCATTCACTGTGAAATACACCTTTGGAGAAGAAGTACGCCAGTAATCTCCATGGCATGTCCTATAACTGCGTAGTGCTGTAGTGTAATATACTAGTTAGGTAGGAGTTCTAATCCCACACATGACACGTGTGTGTGTGTGTCTGTGTTTATCATTTGTATCCTGTGTGGAGGTGGTTGTGAGTGTGCAACAACTGGACTCAATGTGGAGTGGGTTTTGAAAACTTTTTATATGGTGGCCCAGGTATATATCACAATGTCCACTGTACAAAGATAACAGATGTGAAATAGCTGAGAGGCTGGGGTGCAAATCCATACCCCTACATGTGACATCAATGCCAGATGTACAACATTAGCAACCCTTGTATTACCCAGGGAACACTCTCAACACATGTCTCATACACACACACACACACACACACACACACACACACACACACACACACACACACACACACACACACACACACACACAAACACTTACCTAGGCAACAGTTGCTATGTTGGTAGTACCCTGGATATTGCCCACTGATAGTAACCATGGTGTGATTGAAGTGGGCTACAGAGGGCATGGCACCCTGTCCATCAGTCCAATAGGCATGTACATGCTGATAGTGCACCTCCCCCATGTTCCCCACTAGACACCTGCAACACCTGTTGTGCCATCCACAAAGGACATACCATGCCTGAAACACAAGCCCTTTATGGACAGATGCCACTGACACCAGGGTATACCAGTATCATGCTATCAATGTAGGTGAAGGGTGAACCTTCTGTCCATTAACAGTTCCCGCCACATGAGACCAGGACTGGCACATCTGATGATAACAATCTGTGTTAACAACATGGGCCAGACACCCCAGATACAGTTCCACATGTTACTATACATGCATGTGGCAGGTGTGCAAATTCCAGACACTGTCTGTGTCATTGACTAAGGAACACATACATGGCAAACAATGCACAACATTGGCCACAAGCAATAGTCACACAGGTGACTGGATGGTGAATACAATACCCACCTGTGTGGGCAACTCCAGCAATACACTTCTGAGTCACAATGCAGACAATTTTCATGTGGCCTGATGCCAAGGTATACCCATCACCTAGCATTGTATAGCCATCTGGCACCGTTGACCACAACACACCCATGAAGCAACACACCCATGCATGTCAATACTGGCACCCATGTCTGTGTGTGTGTTGTAAGAATGCATATGACCACATTCACACTCACTACAACCCCCACTGACATACTGAAGCATGCTGTCTTATGTCAGACACCTCCACATACCCTTTGCCCATATAACCTCTGCATGAACCCTGTGGTGCATGCAATATCTGCAGAGTACTTCGTTGTGGCAATCCTACTAGTGATGAGTTGTATTCCTGGCCCTGCCAAGTGTGTCAATGTGTGTGCATCCCTATGAGAGTGTGTTTGTGTTGACGCTGGCACCTGTTCATGCAGACAGGCACATGTACTACACCTACCGCATAGCTACCATATCCCTGTTGTAGATGTCACTTACCATTACATATACATTCTGAGGGTTCATAGGTTCATAGGTAGGTACTAGGCTATCGGCCCAAGGGCCTATGTAAGCCTAGCCAACAAGGTTCCCTGGCTTATGCCACCCAAGAAAGTTATTTTCCTGTCCCACTGTCGAGCAGAGACACAGACATGATCCCCAGAGTGTATTTCCTATTTCCCATCCACTCATCAAGATTTTTCTTGAAGAGTGCTAATGATGAACTTTGCTTGACATAGATGGGTAGCCTGTTCCAGAGTATGGGAAGTTTCTGGGACAGGACTCTATCCCTACAGCATGTTCTGTTTATTGTGGTGACAAGGTTTAGGTCTCTAGACCATGTAGCTCAGAGGGATTGTGATTTCTTTAGGTGTAGCATGCCCAACAGCTCTGGATTTGACATAGCTGTATATGTTAGGCAGAGATCACCTCGAGTAGGCGATATGCTACGGAGTAAAGCTGGAGTTTTTTGAGGCAGTCAATGTAGGGCATTTGTTTGAGGCCAGGAATCCTCTTTGTGAGGTACTTCTGTGGCCTTTCCAGCTGATGCAGATGTCTTGTGAGGTACATTCCAAAAGGGGCTTTGTATTCTATAATGGGTCTAATGAGTGTCGAGTAGAGGGGAACAATGACCTCTTTTTTCCTGGATGAGAACCCTTTTATGATGAGGTGTGCCATGTAGAAGGACTTCCTGACTACTGTGGTGATGTGACTATCAAAGGAGAGACTACTGTCCACCTGGGTCCCAAGATCTCTTATCACACATTCGGTGTTAAGTAGATTGCTGCCTGTGTGTAGTTCATGGGTACAGAGTTTTTACCAAAGGGGATGACACTGCACTTTTTGCCATTGAGCTTGAGGCCATGGCTCTGACACCAGGCATCTGTCTCAGCGAGGCCCTTCTGTAGGATGTCCACATTATTTGGGGACTTGACTATGGCTCCTAGTTTGCAGTTATCTGTGAACTTCATTAGCCAAAGGCCTTCTGTGTTAGCCTGTACTTCAGAGAAGTAGATACCAAACAGGAGAGGTCCCAGGATGGAACCCTGTGGTACTCCACTTGTCACTACTTTGAGGTCAGATTTGGAGTTTGGAACTTTTACAGTGTGGGTTCTGTCAGTGAGCCAGTTGGCAACCCATCTTGTGATGTAGGGATTTATACCTAGTTTAGTGAGTTTAGCTATAATTCCAAAATGGGGGATGGTGTCGAAAGCCTTGGCGAGGTCAAGATAGGCTGTGTGAACCACCTTACCCTTATCTACGGCTTTGGTGACTGCCTCAAAGAAGTTGATCAGGTTCAGTAGGCATGATCTGCCTTTCACAAACCTGAACTGGGTGGGATCTAGAGTTTGGAGGTTACCAATGTCTTTGTTTATGAGTTCCATGATGATACGTTCCATGGCCTTGCAGACCAGGCTCGTCAGGCTAATAGGTCAATAGTTCCTGGGATCAGTGGTGGCTCCCCCTTTGTGGAGTGGGATAACTGTTGCTGTATGCCATTCAGTGGGCACAAAGCCTGATGCAAGGCTATTATTGAACATGGTGCTTAAGTGGGGAGCCAGTTCGTTCTGAAGTTCATGTAAAACGCAGTCTGGGATGTTGGCCAGTTCAATGGATGATGTGTTTTTGGCTTTAGAGAGCGCAGCTTTTACCTGCATAGTTGTGATTACATGGACTCTGCATTCTTCCTGTATAGATATGGGCCCTTTAGGGGTGGGGGGGTAAAGTTAGTACTGAACCTATCTGCCAGGATGTTGGCAATATCAGTTGGTTCTGTAATTTTTGTGCCTTTTTGCTGTAACTCAGAGCAGATCTGGGTGTTGCCATCAATATTCTTGACATAGCTATAGAATGCTTTGTGGTTGTCCTTAGAATTAGTGTTGATTTTGTTTTTGTAGCTTACTTTGGTGGATCTTATAAGGGATCTCAGCTTCTTACTGAGGCTGACCAGGGAGCTCCTCCACTCGTGGGATTTTACACTTTTGCAATAGTTTCTTCCTTCTGTTGTACAGTTTGTTTATGGCAGGGGACCACCAGATTGGCTTCCTTTTTTGGAGGATAGCGTCTTGGTTCTGTTTGGGATAGCACAATCCATGCACTCATGTAAGTACTTATAGAGTGCATTTGTGTAGGATTCAGCAGTTGTAACTGTATTGTCCATCTGCATGGGTGTCATGAAGTTCTCCACTTCTGTCTTAAGAAGCATGAAGTTGGCTTTGGAGAAATATTTTACCGTGGTTTCCTTAATGGGGGGGGGGGGATGTGGATATCAAGGGTGATTAGCTTATGGTCAGATCGGACCAATGAAGAGTTGACTTCAGGTGTGGAACACTGGTCATTCATGTTGGTAATGACTAGGTGTAGGATATTGTTGCCCCTGGTGGAGGTGTGGATAAGTTGATCCAGGGCATTGGAGTTTATGAATTCCAGAAAGCGTTGAGCTAAGGAGTTGGTACACGAGTAGTTTTCCCAGTTAATGGTGGGGTAGTTGAAGTCGCCCATTATTAATCTGTTTGGTTAAACCCTAATATTTTCCAGTACATCAAGAAAAGAGGAGTGGGACTCCTGGGGCATGGTGAGGGATCTGTAGAAAGCTACAAATTGGATTGCAGTTTTGCCCAGAATTAGTTGCACTTGGATAACCATGGATGCATTATGCTGAGCAACTTGCCTGGAGTTGTGGATATCCTTAATGAATATGAACACACCTCCGCCTTTGGTGTTTCAGTCCAGGTTACATGGCCAAAAAGTGTGGTATGATTTATAGCCTGGAAGTGCAGGGGTGCTCTCTGGAGCCTTGAACCAGGTCTCAGTCGCTGCACAGATATCGATGTCTCCATTTTAAGCAGTGCCTCGAGTGAGTGCATTTTAAGATTTAGACTTCTAGCATTGAGTAGCATTACCCTCAGTTTTTGCTTGCCTGTTCTTGTTATGGTGGTGAATTTGTTATTTGAACCTTGCCTAAAAAAGGCACTATAGGGTCAGCAAGAGCCTTAGCCAGTATCTGGAATCCCAGGGGTGACAGGTGCAGGTCATCTGTGGCAAGGCATTGTGGTCTGTCGTCCATGTCATCCCAAGCAGACAGATACTGGATCCCCTTAGAATGACACCAGAAGCTTAGACAATTGTTGAAGTCAATCATTTTCTCCTTGTATTGCGGTATCATTCGGGGCGATGGCAGAATGCTACTCAGGGCTAGGGTCATACCTGCCTGGGCTACAAGATTGGAGAGCTCTTCCATGTCTCTTTTCATGTAGTCCAGGGAGGTACATCTCAGGTCATTCACACCAACATGGACAATGACAGAGTCATATTTGTACTTGTGAAGTGACCTGAGTGCATGGGTTATGTGGCAGATCCTGGCACCAGACAGGCAGCTGACAGTAACCTTCTCCTTGTTTAGCCTAGTGAGTGGGACATCAGTGTGCCTGACTATAGAGTCACCTATGACTAGTGTGTTGGGTACATTGTTTTGCCTTATTGGCTGTGGTTGAGTGGCACACTGAGTCTGTGGGCTATGTGTCATTTGGGTTGTGTTGGGGAATGGAGGTTGCTTGTGTTTCTGCTTTGGAGGTCTCTGTTTAGACAGATCATTATTGAGAGCCTCCGTGAATGTTTTTGTGTAACTATGTGTGGATTTTGGTGGTGTAGATTTATTGAGACTATGTGATGAGTGTGGTGTGGTGCAAATGTTTACCTTCTCTTCATGACTGTTAAGTTCAGTCTTGGTTGGAGAGAGCTTTACCTCCAGTTTGGCAAGATAAGTGCATTCCTCACTGGTTGTAGTGTTGGGTGGTAGGAGGAGAGGGTTGTCTGTGTACATGAGGCAATTTCTACATTGCCTCAAGATGCCTAGATTCATCAGATAGACAGGAGAGAACACTGGGAACTGACCCTTGGACATGCCTGAATAAAAAAATATTTTCCTCTAGATATGTGAGGAAAGTGAGTACAAGAGCTGTTTTTCTCTAAGCAAGTGAGAAAAGTACAAAAACTGTTTTCCTCTAGGTAATGAGGAAGATTGAGTGCTATAGTAATTAGTAGCTTATTTAGTGCTTGCAAGTTCTGAACAAGTGCCAAAGTCTGGTAATAACGGCCACACAGGTAAAAAACGCACTCTCCAAAGCTAAGAATACAGCATCCATGGGACCAGATGACATCCTGGGCTGTATATTACATGAACTGCAAAATGAACTGGCACCTCACCTAAGTGTCATGTTTAATCATACCCTCACCTCAGGCTTTGTGCCCACTGAGTGGTGCACAGCTACAGTTATCCCACTCCACAAGGGGGGATCCACCTTGGATCCCGGGAACTACCACCCCATCAGTCTGACGAGCCTGATCTGCAAGGCCATGGAATGTATTATCATGGAACCTATAAACAAAGACATTGGCAACCTTAAAACACTGGATCCCACCCAGTTTGGGTTTGTGAAGGGCTGATCTTGTCTCCTGAACCTTATTGACTTCTTTGAATCAGTCTCCAGAGTCATGGATGAGGGTAAGGTACTCCACACAGCCTATCTGGACCTCGTCAAAGCCTTTGACACCATCCGCCATTCTGGAATGTTAACTTACTAAGCTGGGCATTAATCCCTACGTCACTCAATGGGTTGCCAACTGGCTTACTGACAGAACCCACACTGTAAAAGTAGCTGACTCCAAATCCAGCTCAGGACAAGTGACAAGTGGAGTACCTCAGGGTTCAGTCCTGGGACCTCTCTTGATTGGCATCTACGTCGCTGAAGTACAGGCCAACACTAAGACTCTGGCTAACAAAGTTCACAGATGACTGAAAACTGAGAGCCATTATTGAATCCCCAGATGATGTGGATACTCTACAAAAGGGCATTGCAGAAACAGATGCTTGGTGCCAGAGCCATGGGTTCAAGCTCAATGCCAAGAAATGTATAGTTATCCCCTTTGGGAAAAAACATGTACCCGTGAATTATCACATAGGTGGCAGTACACTAAACACTGAAAGTGTGATAAGAGACTTAGGGACACAGGTGGACAGTGGTCTCATGTTCAATAATCACATCGTTACAACAGTCAGAAAATCCTTCTATGTGACACACCTCATCACTAAGGGCTTTTCATCCAGAAAAAAGGAGGTCATTGTCCCACTGTACTCATCCCTCATTAGACCCATTATAGAATATAATGCCCTATTTGCTATGTACCTCTCAAGACATCTGCAACAACTGGAAAGGCCGCAGAAATACCTCACTAAAAGAATCAAAGGCCTAAATCAGATGCCCTATGCTGACCGCCTTAAAAAGCTCCAGCTATACTCTGTCACATATTGTCTACTCCGAGGTGATCTCTGCTTAACATACAAGGCCATGTCAAACCCAGAGCTGTTGGACATGCTACACTTAAAGAAATCCCAATCCCTCAGAGCCACACACTCCAGGGATCTAAATCTTGTCATCACAATAAACAAAACATGCTGGAGGGATAAGTTCCTGACCCAGAGACTCCCCAGACTCTGGAATAGACTGCCCATACATGTCAAGCAGAGTGCCTCTTTGGCCCTCTTCAAAAGGAACCTTGATGATTGGATGGGAGAAAGGAAATTCACCCCAGGGATCATGTCAGTCACCCTGCTAGACAGGGGTCCAGGGAAGTAAATAGTGTGGGAAGAAATAGCCAGGGAATTGTTATGGCTAGGCTTGTATAGGCCCTAGGGCCGATAGCCTAGTACTAACCTATGAACAAGAGTTGAGCATGAATAAGCAAATTTAAGTGCTAAAACTAAGAATCTGTATCTGCACTAGACGAGTTACAGGACAGAAACAAGTGCAAATGCAGGCTTTCAAATCAAAGTTGAGAGAGATGGAAGAGATTGCCCAAACGGCCAATAACTACAATTTCTGGGCCAGAACCACTCCTTATGTGGTAGACAGGTTACCTAGTGCTTACCACTCCCACTGATAAGCTAGAAGGCTCCCCTCCAACACAGAAAGACTTGGGGGGCTCAGAAGCTTACATACAGTCCTTGATACAGCAAATCTGTATCTGGAACACTTGTTACAGGAAAGGTAGGAAACAGGCTTACAGATATTTTTTTTTACAGAAAAGTAGCAAAAACAGTAGTAAAAACAATTCACATGCAGTGCAAGCTAGCACACTTGAGTATGTAGCAATATTAGACCAAACACAGTTTAAAAATGCAATTACATTAAAAAGGACTAAAAGCAAGTGCAGAAAGAGTTTATTAGGTAGAATGTGGTAAAGATTTGGGACTAGGGGAGTGTCCCAGATCAAATATACAGTGGGGCGGGCAACTGCAAAAGCCACCAAATTCAAACTACAAACCAAAAATAGGGAGGCTGGGTGAGACAAAACAGTTTCAACAGAGATCTAAGCAACAACTAACAGTACAAACTCTAAAAGCAAAAAAATATACTCAGTTCTGTATATTTGCATATCAGTCTCTCAGGACAGGGAGACAATAATTGCAACAGAGATCTAAGCAACAATTAACAAACTCTATAACCAAAAAAATGTATATTTACAGATCAGTCTCTCAGAACAGGGAGACAACAGTTTCAACAGAGATCTAAGCAACAATTAACAAACTCTATAACCAAAAAAATGTATATTTACAGATCAGTCTCTCAGAACAGGGAGACAACAGTTTCAACAGAGATCTAAGCAACAATTAACAAACTATATAACCAAAAAATATATACTCAGCTCTGTATATTTGCAGATAGTCTAGAAGGCAGTCTCTCAGAACACAGGTTCCAGCAATTAAATGCAGGCTGTTACTAACAGGTCAACTTTTATGCAAGTGATCCTTGAGTTAGATAACACACAAGCTGTAAAAAAACAGTTATACCAACTGAAGACATGGCAGAAAATAGGGGTGGGGTGGGGAAAACAGTTTCAACAGACATCTAAGCAACAACTAACAGTACAAACTCTAAAACCAAAACAATATACTCAGTTCTGCATATTTGCTGATCGGTTTCTCAGAACAGGGAGACAACAGTTTCAACAGAGATCTAAGCAACAATTAAACTCTATAACCAAAATATATATATATATATATATATATATATATATATATATATATATATATATATATATATATATATATATATATATATATATATATATATATATATATAAAACATGTATATATATATATAAATATATTTGGTTCAACAACATGTGACCTATGTGGAACATCTAATAACTGCATGAACTTGTGATAGCACTGCATAGTCGTCAGGGGTTTGAAACGCTGTACTGGTAGGTGTGTGACACAAAAATGCTGAAGTTTTACTCTCCCACCCCTCCCTAACTTTTCTTTACCTCTGTCTGCCTCTCTCACTCCCTCTCTGGTGGATGTGGAGACCTACACCTGCTTTGCTTATTCAGCAGTATGTGTATATTAAGTGATGCTCATGATCAGCTGATGGCCTCTGCATGAATTGCAACCCTTCTCTAGCTGATTGCAAGTGGAACAGCTGTGGTAACATTCCCATAGCCAATTGCATGGAAACACACTCCAATATCTAGGAACATCATGTTGGTGTTGGGCCTTTGATTCACTGTGAGCAGGAACTCGATCTGTTTGGCAAACAGCATCTCATATGGATTGGGGATTTACCTCTAATAACATACACTGTGAAACAGGCCAACACACAGGAGGGGGATGTGCCTGACCTGACTACAGACTACAAATGCTGCTATACTGCATTTGGAGTAATCCAAAAAGAGCAGCAAGAAACGCTAAAATCGCCAGTCAAAATCCAAAAGTAAAAATCGTTGACAGACATGGCACAAAGGTATAATCAAGGTATAATCCAAGATTTATTCCAAACATGAAACACTCCAGAACTCAACCACAAGTGAGCGCTTTCATCTCCTAGCAACGGAGATTTCTTCAGACTGGTGGTTGAGCAAATGCAATACATTTAAATACCATTCTAACATCAATTAAAACATAATCAAACCATTAATCAAAATTTAAATTTAAAAAGTTAATTGGTTAAAAAGACAAGAACTCATAAAATGCTAATGTTTAAGCCCCTTTCTTTTTAGATACATAATGAATTCTTCTCTATTATTTAGTCCAGGGGGAAAACATGCATTTAATCTCACTTGTCAGCAGTATTCAAGCCAACCCAACTCTTCTTCAATATTAATATTTATGACTTTGGGATGAATTGCATCAATAACTAAACATTTGAAATTATTTTTACATTTATTTTCCATATAATGTTTACTCAATGCATTTTTAACATCACCTCTACCTATTGCATAGTGATGCTCATATACCCTTCTATATAATTCACTGCTTGTTCTACCAATATAGAAGGACATGCATTCTAAACACACTAATAAATAAACTACATTTTTAGATTTACAAGTAAATTTGCCTGGAACTCTTATATGGTTTTACCTATTAAAATTTCATTACTATCTGTAAATAAAAATTGACAATAATTACAATTAAAACATTTAAACATACCTTTTTTCTCTTCTATTGCCTTATGTTTATTTAACTTGATTTGAAAAAAGTCTTTAAAATTCTTAGCTCTCTTTTGCCCAAATCTGGGTTTGTCTCCTAATTTCTGTAAAAGATCTTTGTTACCTTTAAAGATGGCCCAATTATTTCTAATAATGTTTTTAATCTCATAAGAATCAGTGCTATTTTGTACCGCTAAAACTGTCATAAAATCCATACTGTGTTCTGTGCGGACTTCATCTATAAAAACATTATTTCTTTTAAGAACTTCTTCATTCATAATTTTATTTAACATATATTCAGGATGCCCTCTATTGCTCATCCTATCGCAAAAACTATTTGCTTCTTTACAAAAAGTAGTACCAAATGGTACAACGTATATAAAAGACAGCTATGATTGTATGAAGAAATTAAATTATTTAAAAGTCTCTGCTGCAGATATATTAGTAACTCTTGATATAAATTCCCTCTATACTATGATTCCCAACAAGGAAGGTATGGAAATGGTTAGAATGGGATTGTTGCAATCTAAAACATTTTCTACAAACACTGTAAGCTTGCTCATGGAAATGATAGATCTGGTTTTGTCTTATAATTTTTTAGAATTTTATGATGAATTGTTTGTACAAGTCAATGGGGTGGCTATGGGTGCTGCGTTAGCACCTAGTTATGCCAATTTATTTATGCAAGGATGGGAGATGGCCAATATTTTTGGAAGCATTTTTGCGAAGAATATTATAAAAATGTTGAGATTTATTGATGATATTCTAATAATTTGGAAAGGTTCTGTGGAAGAATTAGAAGTATTTTTAGAATATATCAATAATGTGTGTTCATATATCAAATTTACCCATACTTATAGTAAGGAAAAAATTAACTTTTTAGATCTTACTATTTACAAAAAGGATGGAAAATTAGTTTCAAAAATTTATAAAAAAGAATGTCAAAATAACATGTATTTACATTACTCCAGTTTACATCCTAAGAAGATGAAATGGAATATTGTGAAAGGTCAGATTAACAGAATCAGTAATTTAACAAATGATGAAAAATTTTTTTATAAAGAAGCAAATAGTTTTTGTGATAGGATGAGCAATAGAGGGTATCCTGAATATATGTTAAATAAAAATATGAATGAAGAAGTTCTTAAAAGAAATAATGTTATTATAGATGAAGTCAGCACAGAACACAGTACGAATTTTATGACAGTTTTAGCGGTACAAAATAGCACTGATTCTTATGAGATTAAAAACATTATTAGATATAATTGGGCCATCTTTAAAGGAAACAAAGATCTTTTACAGAAATTAGGAGACAAACCCAGATTTGTGCAAAATAGAGCTAAGAATTTTAAAGACTTTTTTCAAATCAAGTAAACATAAGGCAATAGAAGAGAAAAAAGGTATGTTTAAATGTTTTAATTGTAATTATTGTCATTTTTTATTTACAGATAATAATGAAATTTTAATAGGTAAAACCATAGTAAGAGTTCCGGGCAAATTTACTTGTAAATCTAAAAAATGTAGTTTATTTATTAGTGTGTTTAGAATGCATGTCCTTCTATATTGGTAGAACAAGCAGAGAATTATATAGAAGGATATATGAGCATCACTATGCAATAGGTAGAGGTGATGTTAAAATGCATGGAGTAAACATTATATGGAAAATAAATGTAAAAATAATTTCAAATGTTTAGTTAATGATGCAATTCATCCCAAAGTCATAAATATTAATATTAAAGAAGAGTTGGGTTGGCTTGAATACTGCTGGCAAGTGAGATTAAATGCATGTTTTCCCCCTGGACTAAATAATAGAGAAGAATTCATTATGTATCTAAAAAGAAAGGGGCTTAAACATTAGCATTTTATGAGTTCTTGTCTTTTTAACCAATTAACTTTTTAAATTTAAATTTTGATTAATGGTTTAATTATGTTTTAATTGATGTTAGAATGGTATTTAAATGTATTGCATTTGTTCAACCACCAGTCTGAAGAAATCTCTGTTGCTAGGAGATGAAAGCGCTCACTTGTGGTTGAGTTCTGGAGTGTTTCGTGTTTGGAATAAATCTTGGATTATACCTTTGTGCCGTGTCTGTCAATGCTTTTTACTTTTGGCATTTGGAGTAATGTTGGTTTAACAGGGTGTGTGTAGATATGGCTGCCATACATGTTTTAATACCTGCCATGTCAGTGCTATGTTTATGAGGAACCCCCCATCTGTAGGGTGATCTGCAGACTGGGCAGTGTGTGGTGCCTTTTATTTCATGTGTTACCCACACAGCACCTATCTGTGAACTGCAGAAGGTAGTGTGAGGATTGCAGTCTGTAGATGGTGACAGCCGTGAGAGTTACTGACTTTGTATCCCTCATAGGACATATGTTGCAACAAACCCTGTTACAACAGTAAATGTATGAGGTTATCACAGCACCATGTCAATATTGGCCCTGTGTATGTGCCTCCAGCCACAATCCTGTCAACCTTTGTACATATGTCATGCAGTAAGGGGTACATATGTGGTGTACACCATAATTAGTGACATCATATCTGATAACAAGCCAGTGAGATCAGACTGCTACACATGTTATATATAGTAGGGGTTATATTTGATGACATAACCTGGACATTCGGTGATTGTGTGTACAGTACTGAGGTCTGTGTACTTATGGTGGTTGTTGACAGTGTGCGCATTGTTAATATGTACCTTGGCCTGTGTACAGACTGTGGTAGATGTCATTTTTCTTGATCCTGTTCTATCTGCTGTTACATGCTGCTCCACTGTATGTTACCCTATCGGCTTACATGTTTGTAGGGCCATACATGCACATATCCCATACCACAGACAGGCATGGGACCACATTGTGTAGTGGCCCAGTATATGTAGGGTTAGTATGTGAGCAGCACGAATGAGGTTGCTGTTGAACAGATAGTCCATATACTGTAATATTACACTAGCATACCATATGTGGCTGTGGCTGTGTTCACATTGGTTGCGGTTCATAGGTTCATAGGTTCATAGGTTCATACTAGGCTATCTGCCCAAGGGCATTTATAAGCCTAGCCCGTAGTTATGTGGCTTTCGCCACCCCTTTAGTTTGAAGAAAACTGTGCCTATTATTTTGCTGTGCCTCTGTCAAGCAGTGACACTGAAGTAATCCCTGGGGTATATCTGTGATCTCCCATCCATTGGTCAAGATTCCTCTTGAACAAGGCCAGCGAGGTGCTCTGCCTCACATGTACCGGGATTTTGTTTCACAGCATAGGGAGTCTCTGGGTGATGAATCTGTCCCTCCAGCACATTCTATTAATAACCATGTCAAGGTTTAAGTCCCCGCCCTTGTGGTTCTGAGGGATCTAGATTTTTGAGGTGAAGCATATTCATCAAATCTGGGTTTGACATGGCCTTATATGTCAGGCACAGGTCACCTCTGAGCAAGCGGTATGCGACTGAATAGAGCTGGAGTTCTTTCAGTCTGGCAGCATAAGACATATTTTTGAGACCCTTTATCCTTTTGGTGAGGAACTTTTGGGGCCTTTCCAGCTGCTGCAGGTGTCGGGTCAGATACATTCCGAATGGGGCATTGTACTCAATCATAGGTCTAATGAGTGATGAGTACAGGGGGACGATGACCTCCCTAGATCTAGATGTGAATCCTTTCATGATCAGGTGGGCAATGTAGAAGGTTTTCCTAACTACTTTGGCAACATGAGTGTCAAATGAAAGGTTACTGTCAACCTGGGTCCCCAGATCCCTGATGACTTCTTCTGTGCTCAGTGGATTGCCACCTATATGGTAGCTAGGGTAACCTTGTTTTTCCCGAAGGGTATGACTATGCATTTCTTGGCATTTAACTTTAGGCCATGGCTCTGGCACCAGTTATCCGTTTCTGTGAGGCCCTTCTGAAGGATATCTGTGTCAGATGTGTTTTCGACTATGGCGCCCAGTTTGCAGTCATCTGCAAACTTTGTCAGCCATAACCCTCCTGTGTTTGCTTGTACTTCAGAAAAGTAGATGCCGAACAAGAGTGGTCCCAGGACTGAGCCCTGTGGGACACCACTTGTGACAGGCTTTGAGTCTGACATGGCGCCAGCAACTCTGACCCTGTGTGTTCTGTCACTTAGCCAGTTTGCAACCCATCTTGTGATATATGGGTTTACATTTAAGCCAATGAGTTTTTTGATGATACCTGAGTGGGGTATTGTGTCGAAGGCCTTTGCCAGGTCGAGGTAGGCTGTATGGACTGCCTTGCCCTCATCAATGGCCTTGGTGACTGTTTCGAAAAAGTCAACCAAGTTTAAGAGGCATGATTTGCCTTTGACAAAGCCAAACTGGGATGGATCCAAAGTCTGCAAGTTCCCTATGTCTTTATTTATGAGTTCCATTATGATCCTCTCCATGGCTTTGCAGATAAGGCTTGTCAAGCTAATGGGATGGTAATTTCCAGCGTCGGTGGAGGCACCGCCCTTATGAAGTGGGACCACAGTCACCGTGCGCCACTCCTTGGGTACGTATCCTGAGGTGAGGCTAATATTAAACAGCTGTCCTAACTGCGGGTTTAATTCCTCATTGAGTTCGTGGAGCACACAGCCGGGGACACCATCCGGTCCCATGGATGCTGTGTTTTTGCCTTGGAGAGCAGTTCTCACCTGGGCGTTGGAGATGTTTGGGGGCTACAGTCCTCTGGTATAGATATCTCTCCTTTGGGGGGGAGGGAGAAGTTTGCACTGAACCTGTCAGCCAGTATGTTGGCAATGTGTGTAGGTTCAGTAATCTTCACATCATTTTGAACTAATTCTGAGCATATCTGGGAGTTTCCTCCTAGGTTTCTAACATAGCTAAAGAAGGCCTTATGATTGTCTTTTGAGTCCTTGGTGATTTTTCTCTCAAAATTTGCCTTGGATGATTTTATGAGAGCTCTTAGTTTTTCACTTATAATGATCAAAGGTGTCTTACCTTTCAAGGATTTTGCTCTATCTTGTAGTAGCTTTCTCCTTTTGTTGTAGAGCTTGTTTATGGCTGGGGTCCACCAGACTGGACGCTTGCCTTTGGTACAAAGAGTCTTAGTTTTGTTTGGGATTGCCTGATCCATGCAGTCCTGTAGGTGCTGGTAGAAGGCATTTGTAAGTGATTCAGTGGTTTGAGTAATGTTTACCACTGGCTCAGGGGCCTTAAAGGAGACCACACTAGTTTTTAGAAGTGTGAAGTTGGCTTTTGAGAAGTTTTTCACTGTGGTCTTTTTTATTTTAGGTGGGGGCGGGATGAGGACCTCCAGCAAGATTAGTTTATGATCTGATCTCACCAGTGAGGGGTATACTTCCGGTGTTGAACATTGTGATCCCATGTTCATGATGATGAGATCAAGTATGTTTTCTCCTCTTGTGGGGATGGTGACTAATTGTTCCATGGCATTTGAGTTTATGAACTCCAGGAACCTTTGGGCTAGAGTGTTTGGACTTGAATAGTGTTCCCAGTCTATATTAGGGTAGTTGAAATCACCTAGTATGATGGTATTTGGAGATACATTTATCCCCTCCAGTGTTTTCAGGAAGGCCATGTGAGGTTCCTGAGTTTGAGAGGGTGGCCTGTAACATGCTACAAATTGCAGAGCAGTCTTGCCTATGGTTAATTGCACCTGGATGGTCTCCGATGCATCGCGTTGCCACCAACCTTGAGGTGTGTGTGTCCTTTATGAATATGGACACCCCCTCCTTTCTTGGTGTTGTCCGGATTTTGGGGCGGAACGCATGATATGAGGTGAAACCTGATAGTGCTGGGGTGCTCTCAGGAGCCTTGAACCAGGTTTCTGTCACAGCACAAACATCGATGTTCTCCATACTGAGAAGGGCCTCAAGTGCGTGCATCTTGAGATTGAGACTTCTGGCATTGAGCAGCATTACCCTTAGTTTTTTTCCTTTTTTGTGTTCTAGGGTGGTAGGTTTAGAATTTGAGCTTTGCCTAAAAAAGGCACTATGGGGGTGGCAAGAGCCTTTGCCAATATCCGGAAGCCCAGGGGTGACAGGTGCAAGCCGTCCCTTGCGAAGCAGCGTGGCTTGTCCAGCATGTCATCCCAGGCAGACAGACATTGGATCCCCTTTGAATGACACCAAAATTTAAGCCAATTATTAAAGCTGATCATCTTATCACTGTATTGTGGCATCATTCTAGGTGAAGGTAGGATGCTGCTCAAGGTCAGGGTCATACCTGCCAGCACTTTCACACAGGTGTATGTCATTCTGTGCTGTGGCATGCCTGTACAGCCTGCTATATATGCAGGTACATGTGCATTCCCCCATAGGAAATATAGGCCAGTGTTGAGCCAGTCTGCCTGTAGCCTGCACAGTGCTTTGTTACATGCCTAGCAGCTTAGTGTACTTACCCAGTGAGATGTAATGCTTCTGGGCCACCATAACAGTTGTGTATGTTAGACAGAGCAGAGGGATGCTGTACAGATGTATGTCAATATCTAGTGGGTAGTATGTAGCCACGGCACCTATGTACCAGTGGTTATTATGTGCCAGGACAGAAAGGGGTGTGTGAATGCATAAACTATGGAGGCATATGTATACCAGTCGTTATGTGTTATGCCCATCTACATGGCTGTTAACATCCATAATGTCAGGCATGGTACACATGTCTTGCACTAAGTGGTTATGTATATACCTCTAGACTGTCCAGAGTGTGACAGACTGTCCACATATATTGGCCATCATCTATGCTGTAGTCCACAGGAGCATTACATGCTAGCAGTGTTACTGTACTATGATGTCCTTAGGATGTCTGTCAGTAGCCAATGGGGCACATGTTAAAAGCAGATGTGACCTCCCACACACACC
>NC_056749.1:777398821-777401321 GCF_019279795.1 Protopterus annectens | reverse complement strand
ACCTGTGGGGGAAAACAATAAATGCACTTTAAAACCTGTACAGCATTGCACACACATGCACACAGACACACACACACAGACACACACACACACACACACACACACACACACACACACACACACACACACACACACACACACACACACACCTCTCTGTAATACCTACCTGTCCATGACTTTACAGACAGCCCCACATATATGTCCATGTGGTACCCCATCCTCCATCACACTTGTTAACATACACTCATTGATACCACTCATTAACATATCAGTCCTCTAAATGCCTACACAGGTAGTCACAACACAAGGCCTGTTGTTACTTTACCTGCCTGATCTATGTCTAGTAGTTTTACATGTCCTCACTGCTGTCATTCGGTATGCACCCTCTGTATGTCCGGGCATCATGAGCATGGCCCCTATATGTGTGAGCTACTATGTTCTATCCATAATATCATGCACTGGTATGTCATGTGTATGTAATGCTCAGTACATGTCTGTTATGCTGTTCCTTCAGCCTATCATGTGACAACTGTAATATCTGGATACACTTCCTGGTGTTGACTAGTACTTCCCCAATGCATCTGTAGTGCTGCATATGTGATTGTGGGTGACCTCTCTGCTGAATGCAATATTAAGGCTGTACCTGGCGTCTACCTTCCATCCGGATGCCTGTTCCATACCTCAGACCATATTATGCTATCAGCTGTCCTGTGATTACACACATGACAGGTATTCCTGGTGTGTAATGTGGCAGTCCATGTACATGTACTGCATGATCCCAGAGGGAGGTACTGCTTTATGAACACCCCACAATCACACATGTGCATACATGACCAGCCACACTAATACACAGACATGAACACGAGCATCCTACATGCATCAACCTCCCTCCACTTCACAAGAGTGACCCTACCAACAAACTGACTACCCACCAGGACCCATACACACATACAGGTGAGGTTGCACAATGAAAGTACACACAGTCCTCTGACTACCCCTCTGTCAACATGCATAACATATGGTACCTGACAACATGCATGTGTCACTAGGTGAAGCCCCTTCCCCTGGATACCACTGTGCCCATGAACACGGTATTTCTGTGCACCTGTTCTGCACCCTGCTATGTACTGTGCACCACACCTCACAGGTGCATGGCCCATTGCTGAATGTGTACTACTGTGCTGGTTATGTCAGCTTTATGCTCACAGCCCCTGTTTTCTAGCAACACATACCTGGTATGATATGTGGACAGATGTCATTTGTGAATGTCTGTTGTCTGATGCACAGCTCTCAACATCAGTGGATGATGTATGACCATGCCAGTACTCTTACACTGACAACCATTAGAGCATACAATGGCTATGGGGGGTGTACACACCTTTATTGATTTGATCCTTAATCTGCCATGGGACCACATCATCACATATCTTAGCAGTACATGAGCCCGATATGTGAAATATGTCCTGTACTTTCACATGCAGTGTCTACGGATTGAGTTAGGTGTGTGGCTGCTGACTGCAATGCATACACACCATGTGGGCATATGTGTGCTCACCCTTATCATGACGGTTTACCGCACCTCTTGTGTGTACTACAACAGTCACTACTCCTGGCAGGAGTATACCAGCGTGGGCCATCTACATTTGCCAGTGTATGCTCAGTCTGCCCTACACATGTTCCCCTATTCTGCATGATTGCAAGGTCTAATCATGTGTACATCCCATGGTGTTCACACACTGCTGTCACTATTGCTGTGGGGGTAGGTTTATGGCTGCCACAGGTCTTGAACCTGACTATGCGCAGTTAGAGCCATTCCTAGCATAATTAGGATCCCTGCTGCAGTGCACTGGTGTGTCATGCTGACACAACCCTCCTTCAGCCTTTTTGCAGATGCATGATAAGTAAGCCCTACACATGTGTCACTTTGCAGTGTCCCATACACTGAACACCACATGTTACAGCCTAGTCCCAGCTTATCATGTGGACTACTGTAATGCTTTATACCATAGTGTATCTCTGCAGCAGTTGCCATTGTCCTACAGGTATATACACTGGTGTTGCACTGTATATGGGTGTTGTTCCAAACATGTCCTTACTGTAGGCCATGTCTCCCACCATTATGTTAATCCCTGTGGACACATTCCACAATGACAGGATGTTAGTTATCATGCAGATGTCTGACATACCCTTCCAATACCCCAACATGGTCACCCCTGTGACACCGTGTATTTCACAGCAACAATATGTACACATGTACAGCATGCATTCAGGGTAGGTGTGTTAAATGTGTGCATGGAATATACCATCACCATTACATGCCCGGTGTGTTGGCAAGCTTCTACATAATCCATACTCACCAGCTACAGGCTGCTGCCTTGATGGTATCCTGGAGGGACCTACATAAGAGGGTAAGATATGCAATGTCAGTGGCCACACCTGTGGCAGTGCTACAGGGTGGGTGTAGTATTACAATACAGCAACAGTACACTTCCACAATACT
>NC_056749.1:777289617-777382117 GCF_019279795.1 Protopterus annectens | reverse complement strand
AAAAAAATAAAAAAAATTAAAAGAAAATTTTAAAAAAAAAAAAAAAAAAAAAAAAAAAATTTAAAAAAAAAAAAAAAAAAAAAAAGGAAAAAAAAGAAAAAAAATATTTTTTTAAAAATTTGGGTTTTGGAAAAAAAAAAAAAAAAAAAAAAAAAAATGCACGCTGCGATTCTGTACTGTCAGCGCATCTATTTCCTAACAAGCCAGTCCTGATGCTGTGATGTGCATTGTACAGCCAGATTTGCTGTCCTCAATATCCTTCCTCCTACAGTGGCACACCCTGTGTGGTTGACATGTATCTCGTGTAGGCCACTCCTCGGTGTCGTACCGCTCACGCCGTTTGCTCCGCATCCTTATGCTGGCGCCGTTTTTGCGATTCACTATTATCTGCCTCATTTGCATGGAATTGACTACTAATACCTGGTTAGCGCGGACACGCCTCCACTCCTTGACAACCATTGCGCTGGGGTTGCAGCTTTACATACATACTATGGTGTGTGGTGGCTGTGCAGCTGATTTGTGTTCTAATGCTCTTTTCGGACATTATCATATTATTTCATTGCTTTACAACTTCTGTGCACACATCCGGGGTCTGCTGTTCTTTCCTACGTCGTGCCATTTATGTCATTTTTACATTTTGTGCATATTTTCTTTGGACATTCTCGGTGCCTTTCCATTGGCATATTGCACCTATATGATACCTGACTTTGACAGCCTTCCGTTACTCCTCCGGTATGTTTGGGTAAATGTAAACCGTTTTTGGTTTACATTGCTGTGCCCTTACGCCTTCGCCACTTAGTGGATCGCTATTGGGGCGCATTTGCATGGGGCAATGCCGCACACAGTGTGTTTTGCATACCTAGCCCGGGGGGCGGGGACGGTCCGGCGCACGCCGGTAGTGCACGTGGAATTCATTCATACCTGAATCGCTAAGCAGCCATATTTGGCGTTATAACGCCGACGCTATGCTGGCGCCTGGCGCAAGGTTCATGAATCCCGGGGATAATGTAAATGGAAAGTCACCAAAATGTGCAATTATGGAAGAAATCCTGTGATATGAGCAAAGAAAACAGAAATAATGTAAATGGAAAGTCACCAAAACGTGCAATTATGGAAAAAAATCCAGTGATATTAGCAAAGAAAACAGAAATAATGTAAATGCAAAGTCACCAAAATGTGCAATTATGGAAGAAATCTGGTGATATGAGCAAAGAAAACAGAAATAATGTAAATGGAAAGTCAACAAAACGTGCAATTATGGAAGAAATCCGGTGATATGAGCAAAGAAAACAGAAATAATGTAAATGGAAAGTCAACAAAATGTGCAATTATGGAAGAAATCTGGTGATATGAGCAAAGAAAACAGAAATAATGTAAATGGAAAGTCACCAAAACGTGCAATTATGGAAGAAATCCAGTGATATGAGCAAAGAAAACAGAAATAACGTAAATGGAAAGTTAACAAAATGTGCAAATATGGAAGAAATCCGGTGATATGAGCAAAGAAAATAGAAATAATGTAAATGGAAAGTCTCCAAAACATGCAATTATGAAAGAAATCCGGTGATATGAGCAAAGAAAACAAAAATAATGTAAATGGAAAGTCACCGAAACGTGCAATTATGGAAGAAATCCAGTGATATGAGCAAAGAAAACAGAAATAATGTAAATGGAAAGTCACCAAAATGTGCAATTATGGAAGAAATCCGGTGATATGAGCAAAGAAAACAGAAATAATGTAAATGGAAAGTCACCAAAATGTGCAATTATGGAAGAAATCCTGTGATATGAGCAAAGAAAACAAAAATAATGTAAATGGAAAGTCACCGAAACGTGCAATTATGGAAGAAATCCAGTGATATGAGCAAAGAAAACAGAAATAATGTAAATGGAAAGTCACCAAAACGTGCAATTATGGAAGAAATCCAGTGATATGAGCAAAGAAAACAGAAATAATGTAAATGGAAAGTCACCAAAACATGCAATTATGGAAGAAATCTGGTGATATGAGCAAAGAAAACAGAAATAATGTAAATGGAAAGTCACCAAAACGTGCAATTATGGAAGAAATCCTGTGATATGAGCAAAGAAAACAGAAATAATGTAAATGCAAAGTCACCAAAATGTGCAATTATGGAAGAAATCTGGTAATATGAGTAAAGAAAACAGACATAATGTAAATGGAAAGTCACCAAAATGTGCAATTATGGAAGAAATCCGGTGATATGAGCAAAGAAAACAAAAATAATGTAAATGGAAAGTCAACAAAACGTGCAATTATGGAAGAAATCCAGTAATATGAGCAAAGAAAACAGAAATAATGTAAATGGAAAGTCAACAAAACGTGCAATTATGGAAGAAATCCGGTGATATGAGCAAAGAAAACAGAAATAATGTAAGTGGAAAGCCAACAAAACGTGCAAATATGTAAGAAATCCGGAGCAAAGAAAACAAAAATAATGTAAATGGAAAGTCAACAAAATGTGCAAATATGGAAGAAATCCGGTGATATGAGCAAAGAAAACAGAAATATTATAAAAGGAAAGTCAACAACACGTGCAAATATGGAAGAAATCCGGTGAGATGAGCAAAGAAAATAGAAATATCGTACATGGAAAGTCACCAAAACGTGCAATTATGGAAGAAATCCGGTGAGATGAGCAAAGAAAACAGAAATAATGTAAATGTAAAGACACCAAAGCATGCAATTATGGAAGAAATCTAGTGATATGAGCAAAGAAAATAGAAATAATGTAAATGTAAAGTCACCAAAGCGTGCAATTATGGAAGAAATCCAGTGATATGAGCAAAGAAAACAGAAATAATGAAAATGTAAAGTCAACAAAGCATACAATTATGGAAGAAATCTGGTGATATAGGAAAAGAAAATAGAAATAATGTAAATGTAAAGTCACCAAAACGTGCAATTATGGAAGAAATCCGGTGATATGAGCAAAGAAAACAGAAATAATGTAAATGGCAAGTCACAAAATGTGCAGTTATGGAAGAAATCCAGAGATATGAGCAAAGAAAACAGAAATAATGTAAAGGGCAAGTCACCAAAATGTGCAATTATGGAAGAAATCCGGAGATATGACCAAAGAAAACAGAAGTAATGTAAATGGCAAGTCACCAAAACGTGCAAATATGGAAGAAATCCGGTGATATCAGCAAATAAAGCACAAATAATGTAAATGGCAAGTCACAAAAAATGTGCAAACATGGAATAAATCTGGTGATATGAGCAAAGAAAACAAAAATAATGTAAATGGCAAGTCACCAAAACATGCAAATATGGAAGAAATCTGGTGATATGAGCAAAGAAAATAGAAATAATATAAATGGCAAGTCACCAAAATGTGCAAATGTGGAAGAAATCCGGTGATATGAGCAAAGAAAACGAAATTATGTAAATGGCAAGTCACCAAAACATGCAAATATGGAAGAAATTTGATGATATGAGCAAAGAAAACAGAAAAATTGTAAATGGTAAGTCACCAAAACGTGCAACTATGGAAAAAATCCGGTGATATGAGCAAAGAAAACAAAAATGATGTAAATGGCAAGTCACCAAAATGTACAAATATGGAAGAAATCCGCTGATATGAGCAAATAAAACAAAAATGATGTAAATGGCAAGTCACCAAAATGTGCAAATATGGAAGAAATCCTGTGACATGAGCAAAGAAAACAGAAATAATGTAAATGGCAAGTCACCCAAACGTGCAAATAAGGAACAAATCCAGTGATATGAGCAAAGAAAACAAAAATAATGTAAATGGCAAGTCACCAAAACGTGCAAATATGGAAGAAATTCAGTTATATGAGCAAAGAAATCAGAAATAATGTAAATGGCAAGTCACCAAAACATGCAAATATGGAAGAAATCTGGTGATATGGGCAAAGAAAACAGAAATAATGTAAATGGAAAGTCACCAAAACGTGCAAAAATGGAAGAAATCCTGTGATATGAGCAAAGAAAACAGAAATAATGTAAATGGCAAGTCTCCAAAATGTGCAAATATGGAGGAAATCCGGTGATATGAGCAAAGAAAACAGAAATAATGTAAATGGCAAGTCACCCAAATGTGCAAATATGGAAGAAATCCAGTGATATGAGCAAAGAAAACAGAAATAATGTAAATGGCAAGTCACCAAAACATGCAGTTATGGAATAAATCCTGTGATAGGAGCAAAGAAAATAGAAATAATGTAAATGGAAAGTCACCAAAACGTGCAATTATGGAAGAAATCCTGTGATATGCGCAAAGAAAACAGAAATAATGTAAATGTAAAGTCACCAAAACATTCAATTATGGAAGAAATCCTGTGATATGAGCAAAGAAAACCGAAATAATATAAATGTAGTCACGAAAACGTGCAATTATGGAAGAAATCTGTTGATATGAGCAAAGAAAACAGAAATAATGTAAATGTAAAGTCACCAAAATGTGCAATTATGGAAGAAATCCAAAGATATGAGCAAAGAAAACAGAAATAATGTAAATGGAAAGTCACCAAAATGTGCAATCATGGAAGAAATCCCGTGATATGAGCAAAGAAAACAGAAATAATGTATATGGCAAGTCACCAAAACGTGCAATTATCGAAGAAACCCAGAGATATGACCAAAGAAAACAGAAGTAATGTAAATGGCAAGTCACCAAAACGTGCAAATATGGAAGAAATCCAGTGATGAGCAAATAAAGCACAAATAATGTAAATGGCAAGTCACCATCATGTGCAAACATGGAATAAATCTTGTGATATGAGCAAAGAAAACAGAAATAATGTAACTGGAAAGTCAACAAAATGTGCAATTATGGAAGAAATCCGGTGAAATGAGCAAAGAAAAAAGAAATAACGTACATGGAAAGTCAACAAAACGTGCAATTATGGGAGAAATCTGATGATATGCGCAAAGAAAACAGAAATAACGTAAATGGAAAGTCAACAAAACATGCAATTATGGAAGAAATCTGGTGATATGAGCAAAGAAAACAGAAATAACGTAAATGGAAAGTCAAAAAAATGTGCAATTATGGAAGAAATCCGGTAATATGAGCAAAGAAAACAGAAATAACGTAAATGGAAAGTCAACAACAAAACGTGCAATTATGGAAGAAATCCAGTGAAATGAGCAAAGAAAACAGAAATAATGTACATGGAAAGTCAACAAAACGTGCAGTTATGGAAAAAATCTGGTGATATGAGCAAAGAAAACAGAAATAAAATAGATGGAAAGTCAACAAAACGTGCAATTATGGAAAAAATCTGGTGATATGAGCAAAGAAAACAGAAATAACGTAAATGGAAAGTCAACAAAACGTGCAATTATGGAAGAAATCCGGTGATATGAGCAAAGAAAACAGAAATAACATAAATGGAAAGTCAACAAAATGTGCAATTATGGAAGAAAACCGGTGATATGAGCAAAGAAAAAAGAAATAACGTAAATGCAAAGTCAAAAAACGTGCAATTATGGAAGAAATCCGGTGATATGAGCAAAGAAAACATAAATAACGTAAATGGAAAGTCAACAAAATGTGCAATTATGGAAGAAATCCGGTAAAATGAGCAAAGAAAACAGAAATAACGTGAACGGAAAGTCAACAAAACATGCAGTTATGGAAGAAATCTGGTGATATGCACAAAGAAAACAGAAATAATGTAAATGGAAAGTCAACAAAACATGCAATTATGGAACAAATCTGGTGATATGAACAAAGAATACAGAAATAAAATAGATGGAAAGTCAAAAAAAGTGCAATTATTAAATGATATGAGCAAAGAAAACAGAAATAACGTAAATGGAAAGTCAACAAAGCATGGAATTATGGAAGAAATCCGGTAATATGAGCAAAGAAAACAGAAATAACGTAAATGGAAAGTCAAGAAAATGTGCAAATATGGAAGAAATCCGGTGATATGAGCAAAGAAAACAGAAATAATGTAAATGGAAAGTCAACAAAACGTGCAATTATGGAAGAAATCCGGTGATATGAGCAAAGAAAACAGAAATAATGTAAATGGAAAGTCACCAAAACGTGCAATTATGGAAGAAATCCGGTGATATGAGCAAAGAAAACAGAAATAATGTAAATGGAAAGTCAACAAAACGTGCAATTATGGAAGAAATCCGGTGATATGAGCAAAGAAAACAGAAATAACGTAAATGGAAAGTCAACAAAATGTGCAATTATGGAAGAAATCCAGTGATATGAGCAAAGAAAACAGAAATAATGTAAATGGAAAGACACCAAAACATGCAATTATGGAAAAAATCCTGTAATATGAACAAAGAAAATAGAAATAATGTAAACAGAAAGTCACCAAAACGTGCAGTTATGGAAGAAATCCTGTGATATGAGCAAAGAAAACAGAAATAATGTAAATGTAAAGTCACCAGAATGCGGAATTATGGAAGAAATCCTGTGGTATGAGCAAAGAAAATAGAAATAATGTAAATGTAAAGTCACCAAAATGTGCAATTATGGCAGAAATCCTGTGATATGAGCAAAGAAAATAGAAATAATGTAAATGTAACGTCACCAAAATGTGCGATTATGGAAGAAATCCCGTGATATGAGAAAAGAAAATAGAAATAAGGTAAATGTAAAGTCACCAAAACGTGCAATTATGGAAGAAATCCTGTGATATGAGCAAAGAAAACAGAAATAATGTAAATGGAAAGTCACCAAAACGTGCAATTATGGAAAAAAATCCAGTGATATTAGCAAAGAAAACAGAAATAATGTAAATGCAAAGTCACCAAAATGTGCAATTATGGAAGAAATCCAGTGATATGAGCAAAGAAAACAGAAATAATGTAAATGGAAAGTCACCAAAACGTGCAATTATGGAAGAAATCTGGTGATATGAGCAAAGAAAACAGAAATAATGTAAATGGAAAGTCAACAAAACATGTAATTATGGAAGAAATCCTGTGATATGAGCAAAGAAAACAGAAATAATGTAAATGGAAAGTCACCAAAATGTGCAATTATGGAAGAAATCCGGTGATATGAGCAAAGAAAACAGAAATAATGTAAATGGAAAGTCACCAAAATGTGCAATTATGGAAGAAATCCAGTGATATGAGCAAAGAAAACAGAAATAATGTAAATGGAAAGTCACCAAAACATGCAATTATGGAAGAAATCTGGTGATATGAGCAAAGAAAACAGAAATAATGTAAATGGAAAGTCACCAAAACGTGCAATTATGGAAGAAATCCGGTGATATGAGCAAAGAAAACAGAAATAATGTAAATGGAAAGTCAACAAAACGTGCAATTATGGAAGAAATCCGGTGATATGAGCAAAGAAAACAGAAATAATGTAAATGGAAAGTCAAAAAAACTTGCAATTATGGAAGAAATCCGGTGATATGAGCAAAGAAAACAGAAATAATGTAAATGGAAAGTCTCCAAAACATGCAATTATGAAAGAAATCCGGTGATATGAGCAAAGAAAACAAAAATAATGTAAATGGAAAGTCACCGAAACGTGCAATTATGGAAGAAATCCAGTGATATGAGCAAAGAAATTAGAACTAATGTAAATGGAAAGTCACCAAAATTGCAATTATGGAAGAAATCCTGTGATATGAGCAAAGAAAACAGAAATAATGTAAATGTAAAGTCACCAGAATGCGGAATTATGGAAGAAATCCTGTGGTATGAGCAAAGAAAACAGAAATAATGTAAATGGAAAGTCACCAAAGCATGCAATTATGGAAGAAATCCGGTGATATGAGCAAAGAAAACAGAAATAATGTAAATGGAAAGTCACCGAAACGTGCAATTATGGAAGAAATCCAGTGATATGAGCAAAGAAAACAGAAATAATGTAAATGGAAAGACACCAAAACATGCAATTATGGAAAAAATCCTGTAATATGAACAAAGAAAATAGAAATAATGTAAATGGAAAGTCACCGAAACGTGCAATTATGGA
This sequence comes from Protopterus annectens, assembly GCF_019279795.1. Lineage (NCBI taxonomy): Eukaryota > Metazoa > Chordata > Ceratodontiformes > Protopteridae > Protopterus > Protopterus annectens. The sequence goes on along the minus strand of NC_056749.1, from coordinate 777,374,159 downwards.
AGAAATCCTGTGATATGAGCAAAGAAAATAGAAATAATGTAAATGTAAAGTCACCAAAATGTGCAATTATGGAAGAAATCCTGTGATATGAGCAAAGAAAACAGAAATAATGTAAATGTAATGTCAGGAAACCGTGGAATTATGGAAGAAATCCACTGATATGAACAAAGAAAACAGAAATACTGTAAATCTAAAGTCACCAAACTGTGCAATTATGGAAGAAATCCTGTGATATGAGCAAAGAAAACAGAAATAATGTAAATGTAAAGTCACCAAAACATGCAATTATGGAAGAAATCCTGTGATATGAGCAAAGAAAACAGAAATAATGTAAATGTAAAGTCACCAAAACGTGCAATTATGGAACAAATCCTGTGATATGATATATTGTTCTTTGGAAATATCCATCTAATGGTGTAAAAACGGTTTTGACACTAGGGTAATGTGTTCTCCAACACAGAGCTAATTGTGTCCAAACTCTCTGCTCCTCATTCTCCTCAGTTACCCTAATAGATAATAAGTGGGTCTCAAAGTTGCAAGAGCATCATTAATTATCAAACATCACAAAACAGGAGAACCGGATAAAAGACACAAGTATAAAAAAGCAAAGCCCAAGAAAACCACTGCAGTAGCAAATAAAATAGTACTGTGGTTTTCTTTTGGTGTATATGGATCCCAAAGTGAGTGCATCCTCCCTGCCAGAAGAATTGAGAAGTCTATCACAGACTTGAGAGCAAGTTGTTGGGAAAGCCAATGATGTGATTGCTCTAGTGAAAAAATAGTCAAGGATTGGTACCAGTTCTTCTTCAAGTGATGTTTCATCTGATGACTGCACCTTAGCTGGTGACAACTTCAATTTCAGCTTTAATCGAGTCATTGCTGATTTATTTCAAGGTAATACAGTAAACCCTTTTTATTCATTTTCAATACAGTGTAGAGTATGCTCTCTCTACATTTGAGTCTAAACTTTCAGACTGGCACACTAGTGTTCCATCTAGAAAAGAGCCTGCTTAAATACAAGTCACTTGAAACAGAGACTTGGCCTGCGAGTGTATACTTTTCCCAGTGGGACTACTTACAAGTATGACATCTATAGTGAGATCAGTGCTATTTATAACTGCAACAGTTTGCATGTTTTAAAACATCCTTATTCATCACAACAGCTATCAAATGGGCCAACTTAAGGAACGGATCAACCAATTAGACCATCTGGTCAAGAAACATCCATCCTATACTCTAGTAAAAACATTATATTACAACATTTTCAACAAAGCTGACAAGCATGTTGCAGCCATGATTTGACGAAAGAAAAACAAGTTAAATCAGGTCTTGTTGACTTACTCAAGTCAAAGGGTGTTCATTATTAAGGGGTCTACAAATGGAGATAACCCAAAATCCAGGAAGAAATTCAAAAACATTGGCAAATGATCACATAGAAACCTCTGCATTTCATCGGTCCAGTGTAGAGTTGCTTGCGGCTGAGGCCGAGACTTCTAACACACCATTTGCAAGAGTTTCTGGTAAGCACCCCACTGTTGTGAACACAGATGAAGCAGACAATGGTTCATTTTTTTTCCTCTCCCAAGGAGGAGAAAAGCACCAGAGGGAAAAAAACAGATGAAAGGGAAGAACCACTGAGGTCTCATTGCTGCATTTTCAAGCTGAATGACTATGTTTTTTCAGCCACAGAGATTGAGGTGCTGTGGAAAGGTTTCCTTTTATTCCTTTTAATCATGCTTTAGGTACTGAAGTTGCATTACATGTCAAACAGTACAGTCACAAACTGAATTTGAAGTATATAACAGTGTGGACAGTCATTTTAAAAAGAAAAACAATATTAATCCTCCCCTCATAGGGACTATTAATGTGTTTAATAAGCTGTGTGAAGATACCTTTTACAGTCTGTTCAGACAAAAAAAATCTTGCAAGAAGCTGTGATAATTTTTATAATTTAAACAAAACTCAAAGAACTGCTCTAAGAAATTTATGTAATAAGAGCCATTTAAGAAATATGCAGGCAGATAAGGGCAATCGACTTGTTATAATGTGTAATCAAGATTATGTCAAAGGTATGCTTTCACTTCTAAGTGATGCTTACAGTTATAGAAAAGCTTTTAAGGATTTTGTTCATATGAGATACCAGTTTATTGATTTAACTTTATTGGATTTATTACACTAGAACTGTTTATCCATTGGCATGTACAATTATTGCATTGCTGACCAGCCAGAGTTGGGGGTACTATTTGGTATCCCGAAAATCCATAAAGATGAGAACAAGCCCCCCTTCAGGCTGATTGTTTCTTCTCCTAAAAACAAAACTGTTAATATTTCTATGCTACTAGATAATGTTTTGAATCTAATTGCTCAAAAAAAGTCAGTAATTTTTAAAAGATTTCTGAATTTTTTAGACCAGTTAAAGGGTTATAAATTTGATGGAAATGAATGTTTTTTGTGCACGGTTGATGTAAATTCTTTGCACACCATTAATCAAGAGCAAGGTATTGAATTTATTGAATTTGTAGAATTATGTCTGACCAAATTTGCACCCTGATTGAGTTTAGATACTAGAATTATAGGGGTCCTACTGGATCTTGTCCTTAGTAATAATTTCTTTATTTTTGAATATTGTATTCTTCAGCAGGTTTCTGGTGTGGCAATGAGGGCAAAGGTTGCCCCTTCCTTCACCGATTTAATCATGTGTTGGTGGGAAAGTTACTATTTGGTTAAACTTCCTTCATACAGATTTGTTACCTTCTACCAAAGGTACATTGATGACTTGTTTTTTTTTATCTGAAAGGGCAGTAAACAAGAATTTGACATCTTCATTACTGAAATCATTCACAGTGTGGTGTGGTTAAAATTTGAGGTGAGTGGTTTTGGAAGAACAGTCAATTTTTTGGATGTTCAACTCACCATGGACTGTGTAGAACAAAAATTTATCTGTAATATTTTTAGAAAGAAAACCTTTAGTAACAACTACTTATATTATAGTAGTTTTCATTCCACATTTATGAAACGTAATATTTCTAAGGGACAAATCATTAGGATTAGTGGTATGCTCAGTGAGGATGATGTCTTTCTTAAAGAGGTAGACATCTTGATTGACATGTTTTTGGAGAGGGGGTATCCCTGGTCCAAGTTAAAGGGAATTTCAGATCGAACCATAGGAAGAAGGCACTCTGATTTTCTACCAATTTTGATTTTGGGTTTGTTCCCAGGATATCAGAAGAGAGTAATGCATGTGATAAGATGTTGATTTTCCTATTACTATGAGTTATGAAGGTGAGTATATTAGAAATGTTATTAAAGAAAACTGGAATGTTATTCTAGGGAACAAAGATCTTAGTGATTTTATAGAACTTTGACCTAATTTTATATTTAAAAAAGACATGTCATCTCAAATGTTTGCTAGAACATCTTCCCAAAGGAATTAACCCTAAAGGTTTTGGTCCTGTGGGTTCATTTCCTTGCCAGGGATGCAGGTTTATTTATCCAGGTAGTCAACATTCTTTCACCCATATGGAATTTATTTTTGAACCCAGAAGTAGGTTTAACTGCAACAGTTCAGGGTTAGTATATTTGGCCATGTGTTGCACCTGCAATGGTTTATATGTAGGGAAGACAACTAGATCTTTAAGTTGTCATATTAGTGCACCACATTAGGACCATAAAGAATTATGATTGTAATAATGCTTTGGTCAAACATAGTAGTGAGCGTTGTTCTTTTAATAAAATGTACTTTCTGGTACTTCAAAAAGTTGACACCAAGTTGTTTGTTGGGCAGTTCAACAATTTTTATGAATTCTCGGAACTCAAACGGCAAGTATTTTTACGTGCCAATGTGTTTCCAGGATTAAATGAAACAATTTCTATTAAAAGATTTTAAGATACAAATATATTTAATAATGTTATTTTATTAACATGGTGGATCAGTACATGTATTTTTAAATTAGAGCTGTTTTGGTTTAAACTGGTTTAGATTGTGATTGGTTAATTGGTGTAATTACCAACATGTGTATTGTTTAAAAGCGTGGTTTATGAGTGTACTGTTCATTCTGAAGACGTTCTACAAGTAAAGAGGACGAAAGCACTAAATACTTGGACTCTGTGTTTTATTTTATTTGCTGCTGCAGTGGTTTTCTTGGGTTCCGCTTTTTATACTAACATCATTAATTCTGTTTTGAGTAGACTAAGAAGACTCCTTCTCCATCCAGCGATGACATCTGCATACCCTTTAAATGTCATAATTGAAGACACTTATTCCTATGAGAAGCACAGGAATAAAAGAGCATGATCTGCATAACAGAATGTCTCCCTCAAATGACTTATGCAGGTCACAGAAATAAAAGGACATGATCTGCATAACAGAATGTCTCCCTCAAATGACTTATCCAGGTCACAGGAATAAAAGGACATGATCTGCATAACAAAATGTCTCCCTCAAATGACGTATCCAGGTCACAGGAATAAAAGGACATGATCTGCATAACAAAATGTCTCCCTCAAATGACTTATCCAGGTCACAGGAATAAAAGAGCATGATCTGCATAACAAAATGTCTCCCTCAAATGACTTATCCAGGTGGATCTATTTATTTTATCTTTCTTTTGTCAACCAGGTTAGTCCCACTAGACTACTGGCATCTCTTCAGAGGTGAAACAAGAGACAATTTATACAACTAAGCGAAATTTGGCTAGGGTATCAAATAATTCACCCTTTTCTTTTTAGTAGGTGCCCTGGCATCTTTTACATCCACTTGAGCTACTACCAACTCAAGCAGCTGGGAATGCAGTTTAACATCTCATCTGAAGGATGGTACACTTAGGAGTACAGCATTCCTTATGCTAGACTGCAGTGTCAGCAATCCATTTATCTGGTGTGGGAATAGAACCAACAGCCTTCTGCAACAAAGGTGAGTGTGTTAACTGCTGTGCCACTGATACTGGTGCCACATATACATTAAACACTAGGAGACCAAGTATGAAGAATCAATGAACCCCATAAAGAAACCACAGCTCACAGCAGAATTTGTCTGAAAACTATCCTCTGTATATCACATAAAAAGTAAAATTCAAACCATTTGAGGACTGTAGAACAAAAAAAAGGAAGGCTTCTACAAATACCCCAACAAGATCCCATTATTCACAGTTTTAAATGTTACTGACAGATCACAAAGGACTAATGCAGAATCTGGCAAATAAGAGGTCACTATCCACTCTAAAAGAGTCCTCCCAGTTCTGCGTGTTATGTCTTAGAGCCAGATTACATTGCAAGATACATACATATAGAAATTCATTCATAATATTGTGAAACAAAATGGAATTTAAATATGAAGACTAAGTAGTGCCACAGTGGCACAGCAGATAGTGTTGTTACCTCATAACATGAGGTTCCCTGGTTCATTTCTCAGCTGGGGTGCCTCCTCTGTGGAGTCTGCATATCTTCCCTTTGTATGAGTTTCCTCCCACATTCAATAGACAAGCAGTCAGTAGATTGGACACTCTAAATTAGCCATATGTGTGTGTGTGTGTGTGTGTGTGTGTGTGTGTGTGTGTGTGTGTGTGTGTGTGTGTGTGTGTGTGAGTTTGAAGTGTGGAAAAACTACTGTGGTAGGGCTAGCCACCTGGCAATGTGGACCTTGGCTGTAGATGATTGTCAATGTTGAAGTGACACCCTGACCTCATGTGCATAAATTGGAGAAAGGGGTTATGGATGGACTAGTGCAGGTACATTAATTCATTCCCTCCAGTGCAGCTCTGCAAGTTTGCACTGTAACTTTCAATGGGAGGAGTCTAAGCATTTTGATAGACTCAAATTATGTCCTTACATTTCAAATAAACGCTGGTATCTCTAGAACCATAGGGGTTAATGAAGAAGTATAAATGGCAAACTCTTCAGTTCAAACTATCTTTATAGTGGTAGTATTTTATAAGTCACAGTAAACACAGTAACTATTAAATCTGTAATGTTTTATAAATAACTTTCAATATCTCAGCAACCACTCAAGTTACACACACAGTGTTATTGTAGCATTTTGTTTATCCAGTTGAGGGTTTTCATATGAGGCTAAGCAGTCCTGTATGTGATACTTGCTTGTTGAGATATTTAGAGGAGAATTACATTTATTACAATATAAATACATATTATATAAACAGCAATTAATATCTCTTTACCTGCATTAGACAAAAATAATCAAATATCAAAACAGTTGTGTTTGCCATTGTGTATGCTTTAAGATGAAATATTTTAATACTTTGTATGTAGCGTGGCTTTAAAATTATTAATGTAATATGAACAAACAATATTTGACTCTTAGAGGCGTTAGCAGGACATAACTGCAGAAGCACCTATAGGTGTTACCTGACTGTAATGAGTTGATAATTATCTGAAAGACAGAAATAAAGGCATGAAGGTAAAAAAGAACCTTACTGTGAGCTATTTCATTAGTTATAGTATAGTAGTTCAACTGGTTTGCGATGGTCCTTGTCAGCCATGACCATGTTAAGAAGTGTCATGTTTGCAATTCATTGATTTATTAAATGCAAGACCTGTGTAGGATTTCAAGAGAGCAGCAGCACTTTCTGGCATTCAATGGGTGCAAGGCATAGAAATTCATCCTGCATAGAACACCAACCTATCACAACATGCACATACACATGTTCATATTAATGTGACATGAACAACTATGGACAGTTCAGGGACATAACAATCGCATGGCGTTGGGATATAGGAGAAAACTGAAGTACCTGATAAAATCGCATACAGTATATACAGACCAAGAAGTGAACTGGAGAATTAAGTGCTGTAAGAGAGCAATACTAACCAATGCACCACAGTACGCCCAAAATAACATATTGTGAGTATGGTAAATGAATGAATGTATTTTTGGTGGATATTAAAATAATTTTACAATATTATGCCAATATACCTATCATAAATCTATTATTTATGCTTTTATTTATTCATCATCTTGGTAAACGCAATAGGCAGAATTGTCTTTTGATGTGTGACCAGGTAACATTGTACAATAAAGTGATTTTTTTGGAGCTGCAGAATATCCAAGCAGAAGCTGAAACAATAAATTCCAGGTTTGTTACATGGTTATTGTTAGCAGCTTGTTGTTTAACCTTTTGTTCTATAATCATGTTTACTATTGCTAGGAGGCTTCATTGTTGTACTTGACTTATAAACAGTTTATATCTACAAAAATATGAGTAACATTGTCACAAAATGCATGCTAAAACAAAAAGATCATGCAGTATACTAACCTGTGGGATTAATAAAGAGAGAATCATATTACTGAAATTAAAAATGTGCAATTTTACACTTATGTCAGTAATTTAACAACAATGTTCATGCTAATTCAAGTTATGCGTGCTTGTTCTTGTAGTAATATCATGCACTGATATTTGTCAAAATTAGAAAATAAATCCAGGAAATGGCAGGAGCAGCTATTAATACAAACTAAATTTGTTAAGATTAACTGTTTACAGACAACTGCTTTCCCAACTGTATTTTTTAAATAAGCTTGCAAATTCCAAAAAATGTGTAGATTAATTCCTAACAACCTGAAATGTGTATGTATGCATGCATTCACCTCTTTTTTATGCCAATGAGATGTTATATTAATTATGTTGCAGTGGACTCCATGTTTTTATTTTAGATTTTTTAACTAAAAATAATCTAAATGAGCTTAAAGAGGTCTTTATGGCCTATCAGCCTTTGTGGTTCCTTTGCCTAAAAGTCAGGATTACCCAGCAAATCTTGCAAGTGGGGTCATTCTAAAGAGTAAACAGAGTGAATGAGCATGAGACCATGCCTGAAACATTTACAGAGTGCAACCTCAACAGCTAGATGCTGCACTACCATGGTACAATCAGCCTTAACAGTCTGAAAACAGCCTTAGCAAAAAGATAAGAGTTGCTTTATTTTAGGTGTGCCTTGGGGATCAGTGGTACAGTTGTACATTAACTATTTCTGTCTATAGTCAAAGTGGAATCAACCCTCTCCAACACACGATGGGTGCAGAAAACAAAAGTTTCTAAATACTTGTTCAACAAATTCATAAAGACATACAAATATTTAAGGCATGGGTAATAAAGCCTTTCTAGCCTGCCAATATATCAAACCATTTATTTAGCATTAGTGGTGCACTTTTTCCAAGTAACGTGAAGCACAGGCGAGGATTAATACGGATACTCAAAAACATCAGAAATCAGAAGCTAAACAGTAAGTATCAAAAGACACTGCTTTCCGGTAAAAATCATTTTCACATATCATGGCCAAAGGCTGCTGTTCTTACACTGTACATCAAGATACTATGGTCAGATGTGAATTAAATTGTAAAATGAAAGCACAATGTGAAACAAAATACTGTAGTTTTCTTACAAATGAGACAGCCATACAAAACGTTAGCTCCCCCTTGTGTCCTTTTAAGTTATTCACAAGTACAAGATTTCATGAAGTTTCAATTTCAGTACAAATTTGATGTCTTGAGGCTGATATTTGAACGTGAGAAATCATTGCTGAGAGCCTAGCCACACTGGGCAGTGAGAATGGTGAGGTGGAGGCACATAATGTGTCTCATGTGGAACAGTTTGTTTACAGTTATTCAACAAGGAATTTTAATTCTAATGCTTGCTGCAGAAGTTTACATCCACATCTGACTGATTGTTGGCAATCAGCTGAAGCATCTCTGATAACACATTTGTCTACATTTCAGGGGATTTCTTAATGACACAATCTATGCTGAAACAACACACAGACAAAGCTGACAATGCTGATGATACAGGGATCTTTCTTTAACTACACAGTGTGGTAATCCGTAAATAAAACCTACTTAATAGCTGCAGGGCTGCTACAAATGTATTGACAACAGTGCTGTGGAAAGCAGAATATTTACATTTTTAATAAGTCTTCCCTCTGAACTATGCCACTCTCTGAACTTTCACCTCAGCCATCTTGTTATTTTACTTTGTTTTTACACATTAAAGTACAATCTCACCTGGCTAGAATTACAAAGAGAACCAGGGAGCAGTTTTGACATCTAATAAGCTTACAAATTCAGATGTCCCTTTAAAAAGACTTGTATTTGGAGAACTGCAGTTTAATGCATAAGACAAGCTTACATGACAATAGCAGGTTGTTACAGTTTTGTTTCCATGGTTACAGTAAGCCGTTTTGTCTAGTCTAAGGAAGTTAGTAAACTCTTGACTGCTGCCAGCATTTTTTTTTTTGCATCATTTTATTTAACCGTGTAGTAGCTGTGGCGACCCCTAACTGGGAAAAGCCGAAAGACACAAACAAACAAAGTATTTGTATTTATTTGGCTGGCTACATTGACTTTTTTATGCTTTAAAGTTCTGAATTATTTAAACCATTCAGTTTTGCAATGGACAATATTTAATATGTAATGACACTTTTCATGATCACATGGGAACTGCTACAAATGTACTGAAAACCTAAATCAGTGCTTTGCCTTTAACGTATTAAGAGAGCTCCTGCCTAGCAAATCTTTCTTATTAATCTTTCACTTCAGGATGCATTTTTGTCATTTTAGTTCTAAATATATTTTTGAAAAAGTTTAGGAGAACACGGGTAATAACCTTTAGCATCTTCAAAAATAATTCTGTTTGTAACAACAAAGTTTAACCTAAAGAAAACGCTTTGTATTTTAGAAGCTGCTTTATATATATATATATTGCATGTTGTGTCCTCCTCTCTCATTCATTTTACCTTCTCCCTCTTGCTTTGCTCTTGGTTGTTGTAAAACATTAAAAAATATTGTCAGTTAGTCTGGTGCTCAGGGAGCAAAGAGTGATGCTAAAAGTTAACAAATTTGCAAGTGCAAGTGGGTCATTAAAGCTATGATTTTGCATATAGAAGTAATCTGTAAAATAAAACTATTTGATGTAACTTATACAGCTACCAACCCTCTATTGAATGGAACAAACCTCCCCTCGAAATTGGAACACGCACACATCCCAAACAATTTAAACTAACACTAAAAGAATATTTCAATAGGAAATGGATCTGCCAGTGTTCAAACCCTCCTTGAAAACTCTCTAACTCACTCCACTAATTAATGTATTCCTCTCTCTTATACTTGTACTATTGCCTGTTAGATTAATTGAAAAAAAAAAAGAGCCTCTGCTGAAAAAGGGCTTTGGCTCAGTCAGACATTCCCGGTCAACAAATGTAAAATAAATAAATACATTTTAAACTGTGATGCACCTGGAATATTTACATACTGGATTGGTCGAGGCCCGGGTTAATAATGACTGCCACCAGTACTGTTAGCCAACAGGCTGCTGGCGGAAATTGGGCTACTGTTGGCTGAAGGAGGAGAGGAGGTGAAAGGCATGGCTGAAGGCAGGAGGACATGCAGGTGGTTGGTGTGACAGAGCAAGATGCAGAGGACAGGAAAAAATGGAAACAGATGATCCACTGTGGCGACTCCTAACGGGAACAGCCAAAAGAAGATGACGATGATGCTCCTGGAAGTGTATCTAAATCAATTTGAAACCTTTTGCTACCCACATGTTCTACCCCTCTGGACGACATTAGAGTGATCTCTCATTTTTTTCTTTTCATTTCATTTCCCCATGAAATTACATTTACAGAACACTGGTATGCATGAAAGATGTCCTTCTAAAACAAGAGGCTTAGTTTTAAAAGGGTCTTCTAAATGCAGGATAAAAAATTTTGGTAATGTGGATGACTATTTTCTACAAAAGTGCTTAAAACTAATACTTCTCATCTCTGAATTTTTAAATTAAAGTTCTTCTCTCTGACCCAACTGACTTTCCAATCTTAGTTTTACCTTTATCTTGATAATTAAAGTAGCATCTCCTTGACTAGTGCAGTCTGTACAGAAATCTGACATCTGATATTCTGAAAGGTGCTCACTACCTCTTAACAGGACTGCTCTCAGGAAGTACATTGTCCAATCTGCAAACAACCTTTCCAGTAAGTATATAGTTAAATATGAAAGGGGTGTGAGAGGGCTGCCATCTGTCCCTCATTTCCCATGCCATTTAGCATCAGCATGCATTTTAGTTACTGCTGAAGCATTTGTTCTGCTGGTTAGAACTGCAAGGAAGAGGGGAACATGCGGAAAGACACATAAGCTAATAAACACAGATGTCCTTTTAACCTCACCCATTTATTTATTAATGTATGTAAGAGTTATGCATTTTATGTTTTATGCACTTAATTTAGGCAAGTAAGGTATCCACAACTTTAGTACCTTCTAAGTTCAGTGATTTGGTTCCATATGCATTCTCAGGCATATATCAAGCCATACCATACAATTTATTTTTTTAGTGGGATGGACAATGTTTTTCTATGTTCAGTGATACAAGTGTGCTATTTACAAGTATATATATATATATATATATATATATATATATATATATATATATATATAAAACAAATAGTAACCATTGAGGAAGGTAACTTTGTCCAAGGTGTTGGAAGCGGGCTACATTACTAGTTTTACAATTTAGAGGCTTCAGAGATGAGTACTTTAGTAAATGTTACTCATCTTTAATTACATCTACTTATTAATTTTATTACACCATCTTTATCCTCTTCAGGGTTGTGGAGGAGCTTGCACCTATTTCTGAAAACAGTGAGGTAGAGAACCACACATGGGATGCTGGTCTGTCACAGGGTACATGCATAAATTCACTCATCCATCAATCCATGATCATGAGTCACATTGGACTCCTGGGAAGACCCCATGAACAGCTACCACAATCCACTTAGTTTACAAAGCAAGTACAGAATAGAAACAGATTGTCATGACTTTCTTCTGCATCATACATACATTGTACACACACCTATGCAGAATTTGCACACACAGCTATGCAGAATTTGCACAGACAGCTATGCAGAATTTGCACACACACCTATGCTGAATGTGTACACACACCTATACAGAATTTGTATGCACACTCCTATGCAGAATTTGTATACATATTGGACGATGCAGTGGTGCAGTGGTAACATTGTCACCTCACAACAAGAAGTTCTCCGGTTTGATTCTCGGCTGGGGTGCCTTCTGTGCAGAGTCTGCATACCCACCCTGCATTCATGTGGGTTTTGCATTCATGTGGGTTTTCACTGGGTGCTCCATTTTCCTCCCACATTACAAAGACATGTGTCTGGAGAGTTTCTTCCTTTGCCTCCACTGAAAATTGGCTTTGTTCCAAGTCGGACTTTACCAGTTAACAAATGTTAAATAAAAAAAAAAAACATACCTATGTAGAATTTGTTCATACACTTGTGTAGAATTCGTACACAAACTTATGTAGAATTTGTACGCACATCTATATAGAATTTGTAAGCACATCTATGTAGAATTTGTACACTCACCTATGCAAAATTTGTATACACACCTATGCAGAATTTGTACACACACCTTTGCAGAGGTTTTACACTCATCTATGCTGAATTTGTACTCACACCTATGCAGAATTTAGAATCATCAATCAGCCATCTCCATGCCTTTTTACCTAGAGAAAACCCATAGGAAGACATGATTGACAAACCAAGATGCTTTGCCAGAAATAGCCTGCATCTGTCTTCCTTGTACTTTAGGCTCCTGGCAAAGGTTCTTGCCTCCCCCATAGTGCCTTTTTAGGCAATGCCATGAGGTCAAAACTACCAACATGAAAATTTCATCAAAACGCAAGTTAAAAGTCATGCTGCTAAACAATAGGAGTCTAAATATGAAACTGCACTCACTGCAAGCATTTCTAACCCTGGAGGAAGCTGACATTTGTGCAGTCACAGAAACCTGGTTCAAAGATGCAGAGAGCACCTCAGCCATACCAGGTCACTCATCCAATCATCCTATCATACATTCAGACCCCAAACTGTGGGCAGTAAAGCAAACGCATATATATATATATATATATATTCATCCCTTAACCCTGAGCCTGGGCATCTTTAACTTTCCAACCATACACTGGAAAAACTACTCATGCCAAATCACAAATGCCCAGAAATTCCTTGATTTTGTCAGTGCAAATGCTTTGAACCAGCTGGTTGACTCCCCAACAAGAGGTGAAAATAGCTTGGACTTTTATTAAACAATTTGAGTAACCACCTGCGGCATCCCTACAGTGTCATCCTCCCTGGTAAGATCTGACCACAAAGTGGTCACTATCGAAGTCACCCCCTAGCTAGGGTCAAGCAAAAAAACTTCTCCAAAGTGGATTACAACCTCCTGAGGGAAGGTGTAAACAGCTTCATAGCCCCCTCCCCCCATAGGAACTGACACACATGCCCAAGACTACACCAAAGTATTATATGAGCATTTATATAGCTATATGGAATTAGGAATACCTGACAGGACAAAGTCATCCTCCTCAAGGAAGAATAAAACTGTCTGGTGGACATCTACAATAAATAAACTCTATAATAAAAGGGAAAAAATTGCTGTCCAGGACCAAGAAGGAGCAGGTGCCTAACTGGATGCAATCTTTCCTTAGCCGGAACAAGCAAATAAGAGCACTAGTGAAATCCAGCAAAGCAAACATCGAGTCCAAACTGGCCACATCTACTAAAGACAATCGTAAGCCCTTTTTCACATATGTGTACAATCTCAAAGGGAGCAATCAGATCAGCTCAGAACTGGTGGTCAAGGGCACCACATAAAAAACACCATAGATATAGCCAACCTGCTGGCAGACAGGTTCATTGAAAACTTCATCCCTCTGTCCTCCCATCAGTAAATCAGGATATCCCCAGCACCTGCCCCCCTCCCCTTATCTCTAGGGAGCAAGTCATCATTGCCATCTCAAAAGCAAAAAATACAGCCTCCATGGGACCTGATAAAATCTCAGGCTGCATCCTACATGAACTCAGGCAGGAACCTGCAGCACCATTAGGCACCCTATTCAACCAAAGTCTAAGTACCAGCTTCATCCCAGCCAAGTGGAGGACAGCCACTGTCATTCCTTTGCACAAATGTGGAGCTTCCACCAATCCAGGAAATTATACACCCATCAGCCTAACTAGCCTGATCTGGAAGTCCATGGAGTGGATTATCATGGACCTCATTAACAAGAAATTGGCAACCTCCAAACACTCAATCCCACAGAGTTTGGTTTCATTGAGGAGAGGTCATGCCTGTTAAATTTGGTCAACTTCTTTGAGACAGTCACCAAAAACATGGATGAGGGGAAGACAGTGCACACAACCTTCCTTGACGTGGCTAAAGCGTTCGATACTATTCTCCACTTGGGTATAATGGATAAACTCTCACAACTAGGCATCAGTCCACATGCAACCAGATAGGTAGCAAACTGGCTCACTGATACAACCCTCTTAGTCAAACTAGGGGAAGCCACCTCAAGAGTACACCTGTAATGAGCAGTGCACCCCAGGGATCAGTCTTGGGGCCTCTGTTGTTTGAGATAGACTTTTCTGAGGTGCAGGCCAAAACCAGTGGCCTATGGCTGACCAAGTTTGCAGATTACTGCAAGCTGGGTCCTGTCATCAATTCCCCTAGTCATTGGGACATCCTCCAAGAGGGTCTCACCCAAACAAATGACTGGTGCCAGAAACATGGCCTCAAAATGAATGTCAAAAAATGCATCACCATCCCCTTTGGGGAGAGTGATGTCCCCAAAAATGTTCACATTAATAACAGGGTCCTAAGCAAGCATGCAATCATTTGTCAGGGACTTGGATACTCAGGTTGATAGCAAACTGACTTTTGACCACCATATTGCCTCCATTGTACGGAAAGCTTTCTACATGGTCTACCTCATTAGTGAGGGTATCTCATCCAGGGACAGGGTGGTCATAACAGCCATGTATTATTCCCTTATAAGACCCATTATTGAGTACAATGCCTCTTTTGGCATGTATCTCACAAAGCAAATGCAGCAGCTGGAGAGACCACAGAGGTTCCTCACCCGGAGAATCCAGGGCCTCAAACATCTACCCTACACAGATAGGCTAAAGGTCCTATCCCTCTACTCAGTCTCATACAGACTCCTCAGAGGTGACCTCTGTCTGACATACAAAGCAATCTCAGACCCTGCCTTGATCGGACTGCTGCATATCCAGAAGTCAAGCTCCACTCAAGTAACCCACACAAGCAACCTCAACCTGGTCTGTGACCTCAATAGGACTTGTTGGCAGGACAGACTTGTGTCCCAGATACTTCCCCTTATGTGGAATAGATTCCCTCTCCATGTCAAGCAGAGTACCTTATTAACCCTTTTTAAGCACAACCTGGATAACTGGATAGGGAACAGAAAATACATCCCTGGGATTCCACCTGTGTCCCTGCTGGACAGGGACATAGGCATCAGGTGCTGACATGTCGAAACATGGGCTAAATTCTTGGCTAGGCAAGGGTCTCAAGACCAATAGCCTAGTAACTTCCTATGATCTTATGATCCTGTGATGAGAATACAGAAGAACATAGAGACCCTGCACAAAGGGCACTCCAGATGTCAATAAATCAATTACTTCTAGCTGTGATGTATCCTTTCTTACATATTTTATAGGAGAACGTGTGTGTGTGTGTGTGTGTGTGTGTGTGTGTGTGTGTGTGTGTGTGTGTGTATTTTCTAAACATAAATATATATATATATATATATATATATATATATATATCTATTTGTATATATATATATATATATATATATATATATATATGTATATATATTTAGACAGATACATCTGCATGAATCTATATCAAATTATTCAGATTTTACATTGCCAAAATTCATATTGTTGAGATCACAGGATCGACAATGTAAATCTCAAACACCAAGTAAAAAAAGAGAAACAGTGTCTACCCTCCCACAGCCCCTGCTACTTTTATATACAAACTCTGAGATCACACTACAGTGGGGAAAAGGGCAAACTCCCTGATCCCCACTGTGCCATAACCTCCGTGCAACTCAGTTTCTGCTTATCAGATGGTTTGTGATATTTTACATTGTCAATCATTTTTTCTCTGTGATATAAATTTCGACAATATAAAGAATTGGCAAACTTATATAAACCCATACACACACACACACACACACACACACACACACACACACACACACACACACACACACACACACACACACACACACATATATGGTTCCCTATTGAAATGTTGGCACTGGTAACACTGAGTGCCGACACAATACCATTGAGCAAAAAGGAGGTTTCTTTAGGAAGTTAATAACATAAGGCCTTGTAATTTGGATTAAAGATCTCTGAGTATGTTACACATTTCAATTGAAATGCCAGGTATTAGGCTTTAGAAGAGAAGAGAGGCTAAGAGCCAGGAACCTGGTATCCATTTCCAAAAATGCTGAATAAACATTGCACAGTGTACTTACATTCTAGTTTTTACCTTTGTGTGCAGTTACGTGATAAACAGTTATGTCAGTGAATCCACTTTCAGAATTATATATCTTTAAAAGGTACAGCACTGTAGAGTATTCACTTTTTGGTCCTAGGGAAATACCCTTTGACTGGTGATACTTAAGAAACTGTCAATGATTTGTAGAATTAACCTTTCCAGATTCACTAAAAGCATTTTTGTTTTGCTGTTATAAAATGTTTACCATTATGGAGAATCATCAAACAAAATAATGTACATAAAGTTAAATGTTCTAAAAATAATGTTTTTTTTTTCATTGTATACTTTAGGTATGGGATTCTTTGATAAAAATTATGGAATGAATCTATTTTTTAAGATGTCTTCAAGGATTCAATATGATACTTCAGTACAGACCAGCCATTGCTGCTCAGCTTAATTTTTCAGTTTTCAGTAAAAGTGGTAAGAAGCTTGCTTTTTGTTAAACAGCAGTCTTCATGATGTCTCCCTATTACTTCAGTAGGGACCAATAACTCATAATGAAGCTCAGTTTAAATGAAGTAGAATCTAACAAGGCATATAATCACAACCTCTCATCTGGATGTGGGTTATATTAACAACAAATGAGACCCTATACATGTCTAGATCTACAATGAAAGACAAATGTTAGCAGGCAAAGGGAAGCATTGCTTTAAGACTATTGCATACTGTTTCTGCATATTTACCTTAGCTGCAGTCAATGCCTTTAATTCCAACAGAAGCATTCAAGGTACTAGGAAATGCATTCTCCCCTACTTGGTCTTTCACAGGTTACAGCTGCTAAACATCCTATGCTAACAGTTGCAGCACCACATATACCCGCAATACCTTTTTTGTAGTCACTGGAAGAAGCCACATAGCACCAATGCAACTACGAAATCTGATTTCACAGTGCTATCTAGTACCATCACAGATTCCTCTAGAAAAAAGAAATATTCTAGACGGTAGCTTCATCCTTAACTAGATTATTCCATAAAAAGCCATATTAAACAGAAGTGTGGTATTAAACAACCTTATAAAAGTAATTATGCTCCCCAGTGCACTAAATTATAGAACTGCCAATGAGACACAACAAGATAGTTTTGTAGCTAATAATCTTTGACACATATTCACACAGAAATAGATCCTAATTATGGTAGTAGTAGTCACTGAACAGTCAGTGTGGTTACCATTCCAAAGAAACAAAAGAAAGTCAATATATGATATGGGGATATCCACTTCACCTTTTAAAATTATATGCAGAGCTTGATTATTGAACTGCTATATCACCATGATTCACTTCTATGTGACTGACACTCCCTCTGATTTTAACTGAGATTCACTATAAACTTTTCCATTTGCAATGAGGAGACTAAAAGGATATAAATATCTCTGAGTCCCTTCTAACTTCTAACTTCAAGAGGCACCTTCTCAACAGATATTTGATATGGAAAGAACAAAAAAGACCAAGAGCTCCAACAATGTTTATGCACTACGTCAAACACAAGAGGTGAAACTGCTTGGGAGGTAAAGCTGCTAAATCAGTTTTCCTAACGAAAAAGCAGTCCATCCTAAGAAGACTTCTAGAAAGTAATTAGATATATTGTGGAATGTTTATACAAATTAAATATATTGTGGGATGTTTATACATGGCTCTTACAAAAAATAGTCCTTCAATTTTACACTCAATAAAAAATGCTAACTAGTCTTTCCTTGTACAGTAACACATTGCTTAGATTCGTTCCTTATACAGTAACACATTGCTTAGATCCTTTCCTTGTACAATAACACATTGCTTAGATTCATTCCCTGTACAGTAGCACATTCCTTCGATTCTTTCCTTGTACAGTAACTCATTGCTTAGATTTGTTCCTTGTACAGTAACAAATTGCTTCAATTCTTTCCTTGTACAGTAACACATTGCTTAGATCCTTTCCTTGTACAGTAACACATTGCCTTCAATTGTTATCTTGTACAGTAACACAATGCTTTGATTATTTCCTTGTAAAGTAACACATTTCTTCGATTCTTTCCATGTACAGTAACACATTGCTTAGATTCTTTTCTTGTACAGTAACACATTGTTTCGATTCTTTCCTTGTACAGTAACACATTGTTTCGATTCTTTCCTTGTACAGTAACACATTGCTTAGATCCTTTCCTTGTACAGTAAAACATTGCTTTTCTTTCCTTGTACAGTAACACATTGCTTCGATTCTTTCCTTGTACAGTAACACATTGCTTCGATTCTTTCCTTGTACAGTAAAACATTGCTTTGATTCTTTCCTTGTACAGTAACACATTGCTTAGATCCTTTCCTTGTACAGTAACACATTGCCTTCAATTGTTTCCTTGTACAGTAACACAATGATTTGATTATTTCCTTGTAAAGTAACACATTTCTTCGATTCTTTCCATGTACAGTAACACATTGCTTAGATTCTTTTCTTGTACAGTAACACATTGTTTCGATTCTTTCCTTGTACAGTAACACATTGTTAGATCCTTTCCTTGTACAGTAACACATTGCTTCGATTATTTCCTTGTACAGTAACACATTGCTTAGATTCTTTCCTTGTACAATAACACATTGTTTCGATTCTTTCCTTGTACAGTAACACATTGCTTCGATCCTTTCCTTGTACAGTAACACATTACTTCGATTCATTCCTTGTACAGTAACACATTGCTTCGAACCTTTCCTTGTACACTAACACATTGCTTCGATTATTTCCTTGTACAGTAACACATTGCTTAGATTTTTTCTTTGTACAATAACACATTGCTTCGATCCTTTCCTTGTGCAGTAACACATTGCTTCGATCCTTTCCTTGTACAGTAACACATTGCTTAGATTATTTCCTTGTACAGTAACACATTGCTTCGATCCTTTCCTTGTACAGTAACACATTGCTTCGATTCATTCCTTGTACAGTAACACATTGCTTCGAACCTTTCCTTATACACTAACACATTGCTTAGATTATTTCCTTGTACAGTAACACATTGCTTAGATTCTTTCCTTGTACAGTAACTCATTGCTTAAATCCTTTCTTTGTATAGTAACACATTGCTTAGACTCTTTCCTTGTACAGTAACACATTGCTTCAACTCTTTCCTTGTACAGGAGGACGTTGCTTTGATCCGTTCCTTGTACAGTAACACATTGCTTAGATTCTTTCCTTGCACAGTAACACATTGCTTTTATTCTTTCCTTGTACAGTAACACATTGTTTCGATTCTTTCCTTGTACAGTAACACATTGTTTCGATTCTTTCCTTGTACAGTAACACATTGCTTAGATCCTTTCCTTGTACAGTAACACATTGTTTCGATTCTTTCCTTGTACAGTAACACATTGCTTTGATTCTTTCCTTGTACAGTAACACATTACTTCGATTCATTCCTTGTACAGTAACACATTGCTTCGAACCTTTCCTTGTACACTAACACATTGCTTAGATTATTTCCTTGTACAGTAACACATTGCTTAGATTCTTTCCTTGTACAGTAACTCATTGCTTAAATCCTTTCTTTGTATAGTAACACATTGCTTAGACTCTTTCCTTGTACAGTAACACATTGCTTCAACTCTTTCCTTGTACAGGAGGACGTTGCTTTGATCCGTTCCTTGTACAGTAACACATTGCTTAGATTCTTTCCTTGCACAGTAACACATTGCTTTTATTCTTTCCTTGTACAGTAACACATTGTTTCGATTCTTTCCTTGTACAGTAACACATTGTTTCGATTCTTTCCTTGTACAGTAACACATTGCTTAGATCCTTTCCTTGTACAGTAACACATTGTTTCGATTCTTTCCTTGTACAGTAACACATTGCTTCGATTCTTTCCTTGTACAGTAAAACATTGCTTTGATTCTTTCCTTGTACAGTAACACATTGCTTCGATTCTTTCCTTGTACAGTAAAACATTGCTTTGATTCTTTCCTTGTACAGTAACACATTGCTTTGATTCTTTCCTTGTACAGTAACACATTGCTTCAACTCTTTCCTTGTACAGGAGGACGTTGCTTTGATCCGTTCCTTGTACAGTAACACATTGCTTCGATTCTTTCCTTGTACAGTAACACATTACTTTTATTCTTTCCTTGTACAGTAACACATTGCTTAGATCCTTTCCTTGTACAGAAACACATTGCTTAGATTCTTTCCTTGTACAGTAACACATTGTTTTGATTCTTTCCTTGTACAGTAACACATTGTTTCGATTCTTTCCTTGTACAGTAACACATTGTTAGATCCTTTCCTTGTACAGTAACACATTGCTTCGATTCTTTCCTTGTGCAGTAACACATTGCTTAGATTCTTTCCTTGTACATTAACACATTGCTTCAACTCTTTCCTTGTACAGGAAGACATTGCTTCGATCCTTTCCTTGTACAGTAAAACATTGCTTCGATTCTTTCCTTGTACAGTAACACTGCTTAGATCCTTTCCTTGTACAGTAACATATTGCTTAGATCCTTTCCTTGTACAGTAACACATTGTTTAAATTCTTTCCTTGTACAGAAACACATTGCTTCAATCCTTTCCTTGTACAGTAACACATTGCTTCGATTCTTTCCTGGTGCAGTAACACATTGCTTCGATCCTTTCCTTGTACAGTAACACATTGCTTCGATCCTTTCCTTGTACAGTAACACATTGCTTCGATTCTTTCCTTGTACAGTAACACATTGCTTCGATTCTTTCCTTGTACAGTAACACATTGCTTAGATCCTTTCCTTGTACAGTAACACATTGCTTAGATCCTTTCCTTGTACTGTAACACATTGCTTAGATCCTTTCCTTGTACAGTAACACATTGCTTCGATTCTTTCCTTGTACAGTAACACATTGCTTCGATTCTTTCCTTGTACAGTAACACATTGCTTCGATTCTTTCCTTGTACAGTAACACATCGCTTAGATCCTTTCCTTGTACAGTAACACATTGCTTCAATTCTTTCCTTGTAAATTAACACATTGCATTGATTCTTTCCTAGTACACCAACACATTGCTTCGATTCTTTCCTTGTACAGTAACACATTGCTTCGATTCTTTCCTTGTACAGTAACACATTGCTTCGATTCCTTCCTTGGACAGTAACACATTGCTTAGATCCTTTCCTTGTACAGTAACACATTGTTTCAATTCTTTCCTTGTACAGTAGCACATTGCTTCGATTCTTTCCTTGTACAGTAACACATTGTTTCGATTCTTTCCTTGTACAGTAACACATTACTTCGATTCATTCCTTGTACAGTAACACATTGCTTCGAACCTTTCCTTGTACACTAACACATTGCTTCGATTATTTCCTTGTACAGTAACACATTGCTTAGATTCTTTCCTTGTACAATAACACATTGTTTCGATTCTTTCCTTGTACAGTAACACATTGCTTCGATCCTTTCCTTGTACAGTAACACATTGCTTCGATTCATTCCTTGTACAGTAACACATTGCTTCGAACCTTTCCTTATACACTAACACATTGCTTAGATTATTTCCTTGTACAGTAACACATTGCTTAGATTCTTTCCTTGTACAGTAACTCATTGCTTAAATCCTTTCTTTGTACAGTAACACATTGCTTAGACTCTTTCCTTGTACAGTAACACATTGCTTCAACTCTTTCCTTGTACAGGAGGACGTTGCTTTGATCCGTTCCTTGTACAGTAACACATTGCTTCGATTCTTTCCTTGTACAGTAACACATTACTTTTATTCTTTCCTTGTACAGTAACACATTGCTTAGATCCTTTCCTTGTACAGAAACACATTGCTTAGATTCTTTCCTTGTACAGTAACACATTGTTTTGATTCTTTCCTTGTACAGTAACACATTGTTTCGATTCTTTCCTTGTACAGTAACACATTGTTAGATCCTTTCCTTGTACAGTAACACATTGCTTCGATTCTTTCCTTGTGCAGTAACACATTGCTTAGATTCTTTCCTTGTACATTAACACATTGCTTCAACTCTTTCCTTGTACAGGAAGACATTGCTTCGATCCTTTCCTTGTACAGTAAAACATTGCTTCGATTCTTTCCTTGTACAGTAACACTGCTTAGATCCTTTCCTTGTACAGTAACATATTGCTTAGATCCTTTCCTTGTACAGTAACACATTGTTTAAATTCTTTCCTTGTACAGAAACACATTGCTTCGATCCTTTCCTTGTACAGTAACACATTGCTTCGATTCTTTCCTGGTGCAGTAACACATTGCTTCGATCCTTTCCTTGTACAGTAACACATTGCTTCGATCCTTTCCTTGTACAGTAACACATTGCTTCGATTCTTTCCTTGTACAGTAACACATTGCTTCGATTCATTCCTTGTACAGTAACACATTGCTTCGATCCTTTCCTTGTACAGTAACACATTGCTTCGATCCTTTCCTTGTACAGTAACACATTGCTTAGATCCTTTCCTTGTACTGTAACACATTGCTTAGATCCTTTCCTTGTACTGTAACACATTGCTTAGATCCTTTCCTTGTACAGTAACACATTGCTTCGATTCTTTCCTTGTACAGTAACACATTGCTTCGATTCTTTCCTTGTACAGTAACACATTGCTTTGATTCTTTCCTTGTACAGTAACACATCGCTTAGATCCTTTCCTTGTACAGTAACACATTGCTTCAATTCTTTCCTTGTAAAGTAACACATTGCATTGATTCTTTCCTAGTACACCAACACATTGCTTCGATTCTTTTCTTGTACAGTAACACATTGCTTCGATTCTTTCCTTGTACAGTAACACATTGCTTCGATTCTTTCCTTGGACAGTAACACATTGCTTGGATCCTTTCCTTGTACAGTAACACATTGTTTCAATTCTTTCCTTGTGCAGTAGCACATTGCTTCGATTCTTTCCTTGTACAGTAACACATTGTTTCGATTCTTTCCTTGTACAGTACCACATTGCTTCGATTCGTTCCTTGTACAGTAACACATTGCTTTGATTCTTTCCTTATACAGTAACACATTGATTCAATTCTTTCCTTGTACAGTAACACATTGCTTCGATTCGTTCCTTGTACAGTAACACATTGCTTCGATTCATTCCTTGTACAGTAACAGATTGCTTAGATCCTTTCCTTGTACAGTAACACATTGTTTCGATTCTTTCCTTGTACAGTAACACATTGCTTCGATTCTTTCCTTGTACATTAACACATTGCTTCAATTCTTTCCTTGTACAGTAACACATTGCTTCGATTCTTTCCTTCTACAGTAACACATTGTTTCGATTCGTTCCTTGTACATTAACACATTGCTTCGATTCTTTCCTTGTACAGTAACACATTGCTTCGATTCGTTCCTTGTACAGTAACACATTGCTTCGATTCATTCCTTGTACAGTAACACATTGCTTCAATTCTTTCCTTGTACAGTAACACATTGCTTCGATTCTTTCTTTGTACAGTAACAGATTGCTTTGATTCTTTCTTTGTACAGTAACAGATTGCTTAGATCCTTTCCTAGTACAGTAACACATTGTTTTGATTTGTTCCTTGTACAGTAAGACATTGTAACCATTCTTTCCTTGTACAGTAATACATTGCTTAGATTCGTTCCTTGTACAGTAACATTGCTTTGATTCTTTCCTTGTACAGTAACACATTGTTTAGATTCTTTCATTGTACAGAAAAACATTGCTTCGATTCTTTCCTTCTACAGTGACACATTGCTTCGATTCGTTCCTTGTACAGTAACAGATTGCTTATATCCTTTCCTCATACAGTAACACATTGTTTTGATTCTTTCCTTGTACAGTAACGCATTGCTTCGATTCGTTCCTTGTACAGTAACAGATTGCTTATGTCCTTTCCTCGTACAGTAACACATTGTTTTGATTCTTTCCTTGTACAGTAATGCATTGCTTCGATTCCTTCCTTGTACAGTAACAGATTGCTTATGTCCTTTCCTCGTACAGTAACACATTGTTTTGATTCTTTCCTTGTACAGTAACGCATTGCTTCGATTCCTTCCTTGTACAGTAACAGATTGCTTATATCCTTTCCTCATACAGTAACACATTGTTTCGATTCTTTCCTTGTACAATAACGCATTGCTTCGATTTGTTCCTTGTACAGTAACGGATTGCTTATATCCTTTCCTCGTACAGTATCACATTGTTTCGATTCTTTCCTTGTACAGTAACACATTGCTTCGATTCTTTCCTTGTACAGTAACAGATTGCTTATATCCTTTCCTCGTACAGTAACACATTGTTTTGATTCTTTCCTTGTACAGTAACGCATTGCTTCGATTCCTTCCTTGTACAGTAACAGATTGCTTATATCCTTTCCTCGTACAGTAACACATTGTTTCGATTCTTTCCTTGTACAGTAACGCATTGCTTCGATTCCTTCCTTGTACAGTAACAGATTGCTTATATCCTTTCCTCGTACAGTAACACATTGTTTTGATTCTTTCCTTGTACAGTAACGCATTGCTTCGATTCCTTCCTTGTATAGTAACAGATTGCTTATATCCTTTCCTCGTACAGTAACACATTGTTTCGATTCTTTCCTTGTACAGTAATGCATTGCTTCGATTCCTTCCTTGTACAGTAACACATTGCTTATATCCTTTCCTCGTACAGTAACACATTGTTTCGATTCTTTCCTTGTACAGTAACGCATTGCTTCGATTCCTTCCTTGTACAGTAACACATTGCTTAGATGCTGATTTCTCCTTACCCTTCTGTTCTAAACAATAGCCTTGAATCCTATTTTTGGACAAGGAAATCTTGATTTAATATCTATATCAAAGCTATAAGAAAAAGGTAAATAAGTTCAGTCATATGGAGAAAGGCATTTTTCTTTCCTCCTAGTTTTTGCCCTATAATCTCTAAGTCCCTAACACACATTAATAACACATTCTTTGCATTATTTACAATTTCTCTACTCCTCACCTTGCTGTTTGCCTGCTAAAGTATCACGTCCTACTGAGATCAAAGATGTAAGGTCCATTTACTATTTACTAAGATATTGTCAATGTTACATGGAAGCTGTGCATAATACATGTTCAAGTGCTGTATAAAATATACACTTCTCACCTGTTGATAACATAGATACAGAAATTAATATAATACCATGACAGCAATGTGCAGTGTCACAGATAATGTTTATGTCAAGCTGTGGTTTTGAAGTCTGATGTGACTGTAAATATATATTTAGTATTGTCTTGCTTTTTCATTATTTATTATTAAATATATTTAAACATTTTGTTGTGGCTGATCTGTCTAGAGATATTTAATTTCTCAGAATACTTGCATATTTATTTGGTGACACTGTAGGCCACTGCTGATATCCTTGCTCTTGGTCAAACTACCATTTGTATTGGGTCTATATTACCTTATTAAATGATGAAATGAGTGAACGCTTTTTCATCGATCTGATAAGGTCAAAACCCTTAAAAAGTGAAGACACGGAACAGCGATTTTTTTCCCAGTGAAAAAAATCGCTGCTCCGCAAAAAAGTTTAAACACAAAATGAAATAGATTTGTATAGGTTTTGATCACTTGCAACAAGGAAAAAGAGTAAATTATTTGGATATAGCAGTTGAAGGAATGAGCAATGGAAGTATTAAGACAAAAATATATAGAAAGTTTGATTATATTTTACATGGATTGAGCTGTCATCCACCTCATACAATAGAATCAATTCCTTATGTAGAGTTTTTAAGAATAGGGAGATTATGTAGTGACATAAATGAGTATAAGCAAGAAATGGATAAAACTGTGAAAATGTTCATTAGCAGGGGGTATAGGAGTGATTTAATAAGGGAAGCTGCAGAGAAAACGAATACAAAAAAGGCAAGGCTCCATCAGCAGGTATATAGAGGAAGGAATGGAATACAGGAAAGGAATACAACCCAGGATTTCATCCGCTTTGTTATGAAGTTTATTCTACTCTCAGAAAAACTTGTTGAGTTGGTCAAATACTGTTGGGGTATTTTAGAAAGGGATGTACAGTTAGATTTTCTAAATAATACAAAATTGAGGTTTTCTTACATGAGAGGGAGCAGCATAAAATATTTCTTAATACATGGGAAATTTAATTTACCCATTGTAACAAGACATGACATGGTGGTTCAAAAGGGTACTTTTCCATGTGGTAAATGCACAGGATTTCAATTTACAGTTAAACGTTTTTCTCAAATCAATGGCAAGAAATTTCAAGAACAGGGTTTTTTTAGTCGTAGAAGTGAAGGGGTAATATATGCTTTAAGGTGTTCCTGTGGAAAATATTACATAGGTGAAAGTAAAAGAAGTTTTTCAGTGAAGTTAAAAGAACATATAAGGAATATTAGGAAAGGTAATGAAGCTAGTCCTGTAGCCATGCACTTTCAACAAGTACATAATGGGGATCCATCTGTGTTGCAAGCAACAATTTTGGAGCAAGTGTTTAATTAAAAAAATAATGTTACATGATATAAAAAACTCAGTTCAGAAAAAAGAATCAATTTTTATCTTGAAATTTAATACTCTTTTTCTGACGAGTTTAAACAGGGAATGCAACTGAAATTTTTTTTGTGAACAGGTTTCATTATAAGTGTTTTTAATTAATTATTGACAAATTGTTTAACTGGTATGTAATGGATGTATTTAAGAAGTGTTTGGTAGAAGTAGGGTAATACTCTGTTCTACTCTATAAAAGGCTTGGTTATAGCCGAGACTCTAGAGAATTGTGATATATATTTTTTATTATGTATTTTTTTTGAGTTTTAATAAAATAACTGTTTTTTTATCGCTGGCCTCTCACTTGTGTACTGTATATACCTTAGTTTGGGCAGAAGGAAGCATAGCCAGTAAACCTGTGCCAGCCTTTCCCAGGTGTGTGTATAAAACAAATATTCAAGAGTGTGTGTGTGTCAGCTACTTGCTGTGCCAGTGGAGAGTCTTATTGGGGATCTGGAGAAAGAGGGAGAAATCAGTCCCAGACTGACTGTGGTCTCTGTGTGCTCTTAAGGGAAATTGTACTTGATGCAGAGAGCTGCATCTGGAAATACTGTGTGTGTACTTCTCATCCTCATAGGGTACACCCCCCACTGTTGCCAGAGGTGAGGACTGAGGCTTCTAGATTACTGGTCCAGTGATGGGGTGTCACACACACCTTAAAATATTGTTGAGATGTTGATTGATAAATTTCAGTTTTAGATGACTCAAAGTGATGCTAAACCAATAACTTTATTTGATCTAAACATTATATGTCCAAGAACCACAGAAACATATGCTACTGGGGTTCTAGACAAAAGAAACACAACAGCAGTATGCAGTCTTATGGACTGCCTAGAATATTCTTACTCACATTAATGAATTATTTAAATTTTTTTTTTTTTCTTATTTAATCTACCATTACAACAGTGTTTCACATTGTTTTGTGGAAAGTGGCAGAACAGTCACCTATTTTTCAGGGTGGTCTATGAAGTGACCCTCCCCATTATAGGCCTATTAGCTTGCCTAGTGCTTGTAAAATATTTTTATTTATTTATTTATTTATTTATATTTGTTGACTGGGAGTGTACGACTGGACATAGGTCCATTTTCAGCGGAGGCCCGGGGAGAAAAGCTCCACAGTTAAAATAAACAGATAGTAGTTACATTGGATTACATAGCGATTAACAATTTAACATAGCAATTACTTACAACATATATTACAGATGAAAAACATAGTACATCAGTAGACAACTAGAATCTTTATCTGTGAAGTACATAACAGGCATTAACAAATGTAACAATGAGAAGTTCCTGCTGCATAATAAGTACTAGGCTTATGAGCATCTGAGCTAGCTATAATCAAGGTAGTTAGTGGAGTGGAAAGAAAGGTAGTGGTTGGCTGGGGTGTGTGATATAGGATACTACTGAATAAACTAATTGCATAATTAACTGGTTTTGATCTGGCATTTACCAGCATGATTTTTCTGCTTTCAGATATAAATTTACTAACTTGTTTATTTTTCATGACTCTATTAATGATGTTTGCGATTTACATTTAAGGAGTACAATCATACGTACTGACCTAGCAAACATATTTGCTAACATTTTATGTTTTATGTTACTTTCAAAAACCCAACAGTCCATTACTGTAGTTGAATCCTGGCTAAGAAATGCCCAACTCTTTCTTAATCTAAAGAAGACAAAACTAGTACTCTTTCATCCCTAAAACAACTCCCCTGTCACTGATCATTTCAACTTCCTTGCATCTGGCAAAACTGTCATAGAAATAGTGCAGGGAACCAAACTTCTAGGTGTTATCATTGACAATAAACTTTCATTTGTCCCCCATATACAGCAAAATATAAAGAAAACTCATCAAAACTGGCACTCTTATATAAAAACAAGCATTTATCTACTGCAGCAACCAAAACTACCCTTGCAAAAACCTTTTTACTTCCCTCCTTCTTTAGTGCCCCTATCTTAACTAACTTACAAACTTCTACCCTAAGCCAGTTGGAACAGTGCTATAACAAAGTTGCAAAGTTTGCCACAAACTCTAGATATCACACACACCACTGTAAATCACTCCTAGAATTAAACTGGCTTGAACTCCCCAACCAACTTGCCTTTATTCAGCTGTCCACCTTACACAACCTTATTTTCAAGCCTACTGCCTGCCCTGCACTAGCCAATCTAGTCACACCTTACATACTAAATTGATCCCTACAATCAGAAGACAAAAAAATCTCTTAGCTGTCTCAAAACCCACAAGAAAACCTGGTCACGCTCTGTATTCATACTCTGTATCTATACTTTGGAATTCACTACCTCTAGCTACCAGTTCTATGCCTGGCCTAACCCATTTGAAAGCTTCTTTAAAAAATCATCTCAGAAATACACGGCTCTGCTCCTGCGTAAAGCCTGCCTAATGCACAGGTCTTCCTCTTCTGTCACATTTCAATCCCTCACAGACTGCAAGATCCTAAGGCTCTTCTAACTCCTCTGCTTCTATACCATATCTCTAAGCTACTGCTCAGGCTTTATTGTTTTTATTCTTCTTAAGTCTCTCGCGCTATATGTCTGCAACACTAACTTTCTGGTTACTATTTTCCTAACTGAAACTAACATTATATTTTGCATGTACTATAACAGTCAGTGTCACACATTGCACTTCCCACGTACTATTATTTGGACACGATCTACATCATGTATGGTGAGAGTAACTATTATAGTCTGCAATGTTGTAACTATAGAACTGTCTAGATGTGTAGTAATATATTGCAACACCTTGTAGCAGTCTATTTTTTCAACTTGTTTTTTGTATAGTATTTCTAATGTAATTTTTGTTGTATTGGATTTTGCTGTATTTGTATTGTACTGTATGGGAGCTTTTCTCCCCGGGCCTCTGCTGAAAATGGGTTCTGTAGACCCAATCAGACCACCGCAGTAAACAAATGTCAAATAAATAAATAAATATTTAATAAACTGGGTCAAACATTATGATAAACGTACAGATTCCAGGTAAAGAAAAACTAACAGTTGAGCCCTTCGGGTATATGTCATTGAACCTCCTGTATTTAACATTGCTTTTCAGAACTTAATATAAATGCATGTTAGTTGAAGAAATATGCAGGTGATTTCAAACTTGGATACATTATAACAAAATTCAAAGACTATAAGCATTCATAGTAAGCTCTGTCATATCTAATCGATTGATATTCTAAAAAATCTAAATACAAATTTTCTCAAATATATTATCACAAATTTTGGTCAGTTATATTTTATTGGAAATTACATTAAATTAGGTTGTATTAAGCATATAACACACTTTGACACATACATACATACAAATGTAAGGTCCTATAACTTCTTCACATTAGTAAGAGTTCTCTTATTGATTGGCTGCTGGCTGGTAAAGGTTGGCTTGTCTAGGACTATGAGAAAGCACTTGTTGTTTCTTTTGAGCTTTTTTTAAAGTTGTTTCAGGTTGTACCTTCTGGTATTTAAGCCCTAACTTTGAGAGGATTACTGTCTATACACAATGAGCTGAGCTGAGGAGGGGCACTGACCACAACTCAGATCTGTGATATATAATAATAAGTATCCTGTTTTTTTTTCTTATTATTTTTACTAGTTATTGCTTATTCAAGCCATTATAGCACTTTTTTATTGTCTGCTGCATACTTTTTACTGTATTTTATTGCTATAAACTAATCTGCATGGTTGTACTAAAATTGTCTGCCTTACAGGGCCTAATAAATATGTTTTTTACTGTCACACTGTGTGTGAAGCTTTTTTAGCTAGTTTCACTGTGTGAAAGGTATTAACTGGACATTTTTTCCATTTGTTAAGCATCTGTTTGTTTGTTTGTTCTGATTTCCTGCCAAGGAGTGTATCATATAATTGATTTGTTTGCAGTTAAAAGCATTCTCTAGAGTCTCCTTGCTCCTTTATCTGTTTAAAACTTTCATTTAGTGGCTCACTGCTATTTTTCTGCTGTGAAAAACATTTCTGTAGTGTTTTCTGCCTAAAATAGTGTAGTTAGTAGCTGTAGTATAGTTTTCTACCCTACCACCCTATTGGTGTCTTTTTCTTATACTTGCTGGTTTTGCAGTTGCCCGCCCCTACTTTGTATTAGGTGGAATCAGCTAATGACACTAGACTGGGAGGAGTGTCCATGATCAAATTTAGAGAGAACATCTGAGAATGCCAATCCACTTTGTTTCTTAAAATTGAATTATCTTCTGTTCCTTTCTCCCTTTCCACTTTACTGAAAAAAAAACACTTTGCTAAAATCTCCTTGTGTTCTGACTGAGTGTGCTTCTCAAACAATCTGGAAATATAGAGATAAGCATATTTTTGGCACCTTCTAATTGTTCAGAGTTCTGCACTGTCTTAATTTTCACTTGACTAAATTATTTATTTATTTGCTGGCATTGATTGCTGATACTCTAAGCACCTCCATCTTGATGTCTTCCTAATTTACTGCTTTCTGCACTTGTTTTCAGTCATTTTTTTAATTTAATTGCATTTATTTAAACTGTATTTGCTTTAATATTGATACACATGCAAGTGTACTAGCTTGCACTGAATTTGAATTGTTTTACTGCTGTTTTAGCTGCTTATTTTGAATAAAAGAAGTTCTAAGCTAGTTTCCTGCCTTTCCTGTAACCAGTCTAGTCCAGATACAGATTTGCTGCATCCAGGACTGTTTGTAAATTTCGGAGCTCCCCCCAAGCCTTTCTGTGTTGGAAGGAAGCCTTCTAGCTTATCAGTGGGAGTGGTAAGCACTAGCTAGCCTATCTACCACAAGAGGAGTGGTTTCTGGCCCAGAAATTGTAGTTTATTGGCCGTTTGGGCAGTTCTTCCATCCCTTTCAACTTTCTGGTTTAAAATCCCAAGTTTGCACTTGTTTCTTGCCTTTCTGGTAACTAGTCGAGTTAAGATACATATTTGCTGTATCCAGGACTGTTTATAAGCTTTTGAGCCCCACCCAAGCCTTTCTGTGTTGGAGAGAAGCCTTCTAGCTTATCAGTGGGAGTAGTATTGGCTGTTTGGGCAGTTTTTCCATCCCTTTCAATTTTCTGGTCTAAAAGCCCGCATTTGCATGGGTTTGCACTTGTTTAAGCTTCCTGCAGTGGTGCCGAGCTGAGGTAAAGTATTACTAGTGCCAGAAAACCTGATCTTCAGTTTTCCCTTATCTCTTGCTAGTTCTTTCTCTCTTGCACTTCAAATACCCTAATCACTTTGCACTTCAACAGGTTTTTGTAGCAATTATTGTAGAACACCTAAATGCCATCAGCACTAGTCAGTCTTCACGGAAATAGCTCCAGTACTTAGTAGTTATGACCACCCCTCCTGGTATGATTAAAGGGCAGTTTCCTGTGCTTTCTCCTATTAACCTGGTGCACTTGGGCATTCTGAGGCAGTGTAACAACTGCCTCATGTACACAGACAACCCTCTCCTCTTACCTCCCAACACTCAGACCTGTGAGAGATGTACTTATATCACAACATTGGATAGCTATGCACTCTCCAGCCAAGACCGGACTAGCTGGTCAAGAGGAGAAGGTCAACACCTGCACCACAACACATGAAAACACATAGTCCTCCAGAGCACCCACTATCACAGCTCTCACATAAAAACACAAACCACACACCCACCTTCGTGGAGGCTCTCAATAGAAATTTATCCACACAGCAGAGACCTCCAAGGCAGAAACAACACTCGACCACCACAACACAGCACAAACCACAGGACATATAGCTCACCTCCACAGTGTGCCCTTCAAACTAAGCCCCTAAGGCTAAACACCTTTCCCAATACACTAATTATAGGTGACTCAATAGTGAGGCACACAGATGTCACACTCACTAGGTTGAATAAGGAGAAGGTAACAGTCAGCTGTCTATCAGGTGCCAGAATCACACAGACACACACAGTCACACACAGACACACACACACACAGACACACACACACACAGACACACACACACACACACACACACACACACACAGACACACACACACAGACACACACACACACACACACAGACACACACACACACACACACACACACACACACACACACACACACACACACACACACACACACACACACACACACACACACACACACACACACACACACACACACACACACACACACACACACACAGATCACTCCACAGCAAGTACAAGTATGATTCTGTCATTGTCCATGTGGGTGTAAATGATCTGAGATGCACCTCCCCGGACTACATGAAAAGAGACATGGTGGAGCTCCCGGATTATGTGGCCCAGGCAGGTATGACACTAACCCTGAGCAGTATCCTTCCATCACCCAGAATAATACAGCAGTACAAACAAAAAATGATTGTCTTCAACAATTGGCTAAGTTTCTGGTGTCATTCTAAGGGGATCCAGTGTCTGTCTGCTTGGGATGACATAATTGACAGACCTCGATGCATTGCCAGAGATGACCAGCATCTGTCACCCCTGAGTTTCCGGGTACTGGCTAAGGCTCTTGCCATCCCTATAGTGCCTTTTTAGGCGATGTTCCAAAGACCAAATTACCACCATAACAGCTATAAATAAATGCAATCTGAGGGTCATGCTGTTCAGTGCTAGAATTCTAAATCTCAAGATGCATTCACTCAAAGCACTCCTGAAAATGGAGAACATCGACATTTGTGCTGTAACAGAGACCTGGTTTAAAGCAGGGGAAAGCACCCCTGTGCTACCAGGCTATAACTCATTCTACACCTTTTGGCCCCAAAACATGGACCGAAACTCCAAAGGCAGTGGTGTTTCCATATTTATAAAGGATATGCACACTTCCAGACTAGTAACCCATAACACATCTGAATACTTCAGGTATGACTAACATTGCATAAGATGGTGATCCAGGTCATATCCAAAACAGCCCCCTGGCTAACTAAAGACACAAAACTACTTATGCATCACTGAGATAAAATCTGGAAATACTACCAAAAATGCAAAACTCCCAACTCTCTTGCCAAATACAAGCAACTGCGAAATCAAGTAAAAAAACAAATAGCCACTGACCACAAATCCTACTACCTTAAACTTCAAAATAATCATAAAACCAACCCTAGAAAATTTTGGAATAGTATTTCATCAATATTATCCCCAGGCAAAAAAGAAAACCCTTGCCCTGACCCAGACATATCAGACCTCCACTTAGCTACCCAATTCAACTCCTTTTTCATTGACTCCATAGGCAAACTCACCTCTTCTTTCCCTAACAACATCCCCCCCAACTTAACTGATAACAAAAACTTAACATCCATGAACCCTAAGTCCTCACCTTTTACTCTCAAATCCATTCCTACCCACACTATAAAAAAGCTCCTACAAAAGTTAAAACCTTGCTCTAATGCCCCAGATGATATTCCATCCAACTTTCTCCAACTAGCTGCTGATGGCATAGCCCTTCCAATCAGCATCCTAATCAATCTCTTCATTCAGGAGTCCTATATACCATACCTCTGGAAAAAAGCCTTCATCATCCCATAAAGGAGGTACAAACTGTTCAATCTCCAGCTTTTGCCCTATTGCTATCCAATCTCCAGCTTTTGCCCTATTGCTATCCTATCTCCTATCTCTAAGATACTTGAAAAATGTATTCACCTCCAACTATTACCCTATCTATTGGACAACCAACTCCTAACTCCTACCCAACACGGGTTTATATCAGGACATAGCACCACTACTGCCCTTCTTTCCTTCCTCAAAATCATTAACTCTGCTCATGACTCTGGGAACATAGTTTCTACGCTCCTCCTCGACTTATCTAATGCTTTCAACACTGTCTCTCATGTGCTTCTACTTTCTAAACTCTCCCATTTTAATCTCTCCCCTTCGTCTATCAAATGGTTCTCCAGCTATCTCTCAGCCAGGGAACAAGCTGTAAAATGGAACTACTGCACTTCCTCTTTCCTTCACACCCCAACAGGTGTACTCCAAGGCTCTATTTTGGGTCCTTTACTATTTAACATTTTCATCAATGGTTTCCACCAAAAGATCCCCAATGCTAAACTGGTGCAATATGCAGATGACTCCACTATCATCTGCTCAGCCAAAACTCTTCCTTTACTAATAAACCTTATGCAAGAAGCCTTCTCCTCCACTGAGTCTTGGATGCTTGACAATCACCTAGCCCTAAATGCCTCCAAATCTAAAATAATGATCTTTACCGCTTCTAGACATACTGCTGCTGAGAAAGCATCCTTCTCTATACTTAGCCTAAACAAAACAACTATTGAAATAGTTCCCCATACAAAACTTCTGGGTGTTCTTATCGATGACCAGCTAAAATTTGACATCCACCTACAAACCAATATTAAAAAGACTCATCAAAAACTTGGTATGCTTTATCGACACAGACGCTACCTTTCTCTGTCTTCAAGACAGCTCCTATCTACCACCTACCTCCTACCCTCCCTTTTGTATGAAGCTCCACTACTCTCTAACCTCCAATCATCTCTAAAATCTAAACTTTCCTCATGTTATAACAAAATGTCAAATTTTGCCACAGGATCTAAATCCTCTACTCACCATTGCTACTCCCTACATGCTCTAAATTGGTTGGAACTCCCAAACTACCTAAATTTCATCCAACTAACTACAGCACACAAGCTGATTTTCAAACCTTCTAACTGTCCATCACTCTCCTCTTCCCTAAAACTTCACCAGTCACATAGAACACTTAGATCCACAAATCAGAACCTCTTAGAACTTTACAAGCCTTTACATGCACCAGGGCAACTTCTATCATTCTCCCTTGCCAGACTATGGAACTCTCTTCCCCCTTACATTAGAACCACCCCTAACCTACCATCCTTTAAAACCCTACTCCACTCTCACCTCTACTCCCTCTGGGAGTGCTCCTGTACCCATCCTACCTGATTCCTGATACCTATCCCTATTCTATTCTACTCTAATCTCTGCCACTGCTTCAGTTCATCTCTCTAAAATTCCTTTGCCTAAATACATGCAGTGTATTAAATGAACATAAATTTATTGTTTTTGCTAATATCTATAAGTGATTTCCTCAGCTCATATATTTCAAGATATGTAAAATCTTGCCTTGCTGTATATTGAATGTTAAACTGTTCTTATTTGCTGTGCTAATACATTGTATATTGTATATTGTCTTTCTGCCTGGAGCTTTTCTCCTCGGGCCTCCATTGAAAACAGCTACCTTGGCCCAATGGGCTTTCCCAGTTAACAAACTGAAATAAATAAATAAAAATAAATAATAGCCTGCTATAGGTTCCCAACCATGTCCCTAGACTCTCACTCCCTGTTCCTAAGCACCCTGGAATCTATCAAGGTCCAATCCAACACTCTTTTACTAAGATAATTCAACTACCCCTCCATTAACTGGGAAACTACTCAAGCGCCAATACACTGGCACAATGCTTCCTGGAATTCATCAGTTCCAATGCCCTGGACCAGCTCATTCTGACCCCCACTAGAAGAAGCAACATCCTTGACCTAGTTATTACTAACATGGGTGACTGTTGCTCTGCACCAATAGTCAATCCCTATCTGGTCAGATCTGACTATAAACTAATCACCATGGAAATCCACATCTCACCCACACCCCCCACAAAGATAACCACCTTGAAATACTTCTCCAAAGCTGACTTTGGACTTCTAAAAACAGAGGTGGCTAACTTCATGGCACCCATGCCAATGGAAAATAGCTGCATGACTGCCGAATCATACACCAATGCACTGTATGAACATGTACATAAATGCATGGAACTAGACATACCCAACAGAACCAAAACACTCTACTCCAAAAACAGGACACCAATCTGGTGGTCCTCTGCCATTAATAAACTCTACAACAGAAGGAAAAAAACTGTTGCAGAAAAAGGTGAAATCCCAAGACTGGAAAAACTCCCTTATTAACCTCAACAAATGTTGAGATCCCTCATTAAATCCTCTCAAGCCAGCTATGAAGGCAGATTTGTGGCAGACAATAAAAAAAAAATCACAAAGCCTTCTACAGCTATATCAAGAACCTCAACGGCAATACCCAGAGTTACTGCATAATGGTACCTCCTACACTGAGCCAACAGATATGGCCAACATAATGGCCAACTGATTCAGTTCCAACTTTACCCCCCAGGACCAATCACAATACTGGAAGAATGACAGACACCCAGCATTACTGCAGCACAAGTTAAAGCTGCACTGTCCAAGGCTAAGAATACAGCTTCCATGGGACCCAGTAATATCTCTGGCTGTGTTCTACATGAACTGGCACCACATCTGTGTGCCCTGTTCAGTCACAGCCTCACCTCAAGCTTTGTCCCTACAGAATGACGCACTGCTTCAGTCATCCCTCTCCATAAAGGGGAAGTGACTACAGACCCAGGGAATTATTGCCCCATTAGCCTGATGAGTTTGATATGTAAAGATGGAGTGCATCATCATGGACCTGATTAACAAAGATATAGGAAATCCCCAAACTGTAGACCCCATGCAATTTGGCTTTGTGAAAGGGAGATCATGCCTGCTCAACCTGGTTGACTTCTTTGAGTCAGTCACCAGGGCTGTCGATGAAGGTAAGGCAGTGCATACAGCCATCCTTGATCTGGCCAAGGCCTTTGATGCCATTCCTCACTCAGGAATTATTGATGAACTCACCAAACTAGGCATCAACCCCTATATCACTAGGTGGGTTGCAAATTGGCTCACAGATAGCACACACAGTGTGAAAGTAGAAGACTCCAAGTCAGGCTGTTGACCAGTCATGAGTGGAGTCCCACAGGGATCAGTCCTGGGTCCTCTCCTGTTCGGCATCTACTTCTCAGAAGTCCAGACCAACACAAAGGGACTCTGGCTGACCAAATTTGCAGATAACAGCATGCTGGGAGTCATTATTAACTCTCCAAGTGATGCAAACATCCTACAGAAAAGCCTCACTGAGACCAATGACTGGTGTCAAAACCATGACCTTAAGCTTAACACCAAAAAAATGCATCATCATCCCTTTGGTAAAAACTCAGTTCCCACTAAGTACCACATTAATGGGAGCCCACTGAACACTGAAGGCATTATAAAAGATCTGGGGATGCAGGTTGCAGGCTCTCATTCGACCACCACATTGCTGCTGTGTTCAGAATGTCCTTCTATGTGGCACCTCTCATTACCAAGGGTTTTGCATCCAAGAAGAAAGAGGTCATCGTCTCTCTCTCTACTTTTCCCTCATTAGACCATTCATCAAGTATAATGCCCCATTTCGCATGTACCTCACTAGACATATGCAAATCTGAAGAGGCCACAGAGGTACCTCACGAAGAGGATCCTAGACATTAAACACATGTCCTACATGGACAGACTCAAAAGACTGCAGCTATTCTGTCTCATATCACCTACTTAAAGGCGATCTCTGCTTGACTTACAAAGTCATGTCTGACCCAGCTCTGTTAGAAATGCTACATCTAAAGAAACCCCAATCCCTCCACACCACACATTCCAGAGACCTCAACCTCATTATCACAATCAACAGAACATGCTGGAGGGACAGGTTCCTCACCCAGAGACTGCCCATGCTCTGGAATAGACTTCCCAGACATGTCAAGCAGAGCACCACACTGTCCCTCTTCAAGAGAAATCTTGATGAGTGTATGGGTAATAGAAAGTTCACCCCGGGGATCATTCCAGTGGCTCTACTTGATAGAGGCATTGGAAACTAACGTCAGGCAGCATGATGTTAGGGCACTTTTATGGGCTAGGCTTGTAAAGGCTCCAGGGCCATTAACCTAGTACACACCTATGAAACTATGAACCTATAACAAAAGGAGCTACTGCCAGCCCAGCTATCTGAAATTTTGTAAATAATTATATGTCATTTGTGAATATTAAAAAGATTTGGATAGTAGTATGACAAAAGTAAATACCGTCAGCCCAGCTATTTGGAATTTTGTAAGTGATTGTGTGGCATTTGTAAATAGCAACATGATTTATATGCCTGTGTTACAAATGTATTAGAACTGTATGTCATATTGTATAGAGATGGGTGCTGAAGAGGTATTTTTATACACTATTGTAACTGTTTAGATGTATGTGTTTTAACAGGAGAGACTGAAACTTCAGAAGAATAGTTGAGGTTGAGTTAATTTATGGTTGGGCTGTGAAAAACTGAAAGGCTGCCAGCCCATCCAGATAGCATCCTGTAAATAATTCTACATGATTTGTAAATATTAATATAATCTACATGCAGGTTTTACAAATGTAAAAGAGACATATATGTTATGATTAAACTATATGTTGTACTGAGATTCAAAAATGTAACCACAGTGAACCCTGCTGGAAAAAAGCTGATAAAGTAAAGCATTTTATGACTGTTTGATATCAGGGCTCGGAGACAGGATGTCTGGATGAAGGAATTTTTTCTATTGTCATAAGACAAGAGCTAATTGCTAGATTTTACATATATAATGTCTTTTATGGATGTGGCTTCCTGCAGGTGCACATTACAAAAAAATGTAAATGTTGTGTTTCTGTTAGACTGGGAATCTAAATCAGAACTTTTAAGAATGATATAATCCAAAATGAGTCAGCAGTGATGTATTATCAATTTAAGACTTTCTCAGAGAGAGATAATGAGAGCATTTTGGATTTTGTCTCAACCTGAACACATCTACTCACCAGTACATTGCTGTGCTCTCTATGTATGTAAGTTATTTAGAACATTGTTTTTCTTAGAAATAGATAGAAAATAGTAAGATTAGACTAGATGTTTTCGATATTTATATCAGACTATTCTACAGTATTACTGTAAGCATATTCCTTTGTCTGAACTCTTGACTTGCATTGTGTTGAATTGAGGTGATTTGTCTTGTGTTTTTATTATTTATTATTGAATATTTTTAAACCTTTCAACTATGGCTGTTTTGTGTAGAGATAGTAAAAGCTCTAGAGGACATTGCATGTATATAGTGATACTGCCCAAGCCACTCCAATAAGCCTTGCTGTTCATCATACATAGTAATTGGATAATAATAATATTGCACAGTAAAATTGGACACCCTTTGGTAAGGGCCTTATTAGTAGCTGATATTAGTGGTTGGTGGCAGTATATTACTACCTTATAGCCTGGCAGGAATGGACATAGTTGGAGAACCTGTGCCAGCTTTCCCCAGGAGTGTCTGTGTGTTTGGATATAACTCATATCTTAAAGTGTGTTTGTGTGTGTGTGTGTGTGTGTGTGTGTGTGTGTGTGTGTGTGTGTGTGTGTGTGTGTGTGTGTGTGTGTGTGTGTGTGTGTGTGTGTGTGTGTGTGTGTGAGCTACTTGGGCAGGGACATGAAGCACTGGTTGGACAGAGAGGGTGCTGGAGGTTTTAGCTTGACCACTAGGATGAGATCTGGATCCTATAGCTGTGCCAGTGGGGAGTCTTATTGGGGATCTGGAGAGAAAGGGAGAAACCAGCCCCAGACTGACTGTGATCTCTGTGTGCTCTTAAGGGAAATTGTACTTTACTGTGTGTGCACTTGTTATTCTTCCCAATGTGCATGCCCCTCACTGGTGCTAGTGGTGAAGACTGAGGCTCCTTAATTATTGGGCCAGTCACATATTTATTGTTTGGCAGTGGTGGGATATCCACATCAAGTATTAATTGCTTGGTAGTAGTGAGTTAGCCACATCACATACTAATTGGCTTGTAGTGGTGTGGATAGTGAATTCCTGTAGCTTGTGTACAGTGATCACTGAAGGTGTTTTTGTACTCTAAATCAGCCACTCATTGAATATTCAGAGTTCAGATCACAATTGTTTTATTTCTTTTATTAGCTTAGTTATTCGGAGTCAGCAGGCAAGCATATCAGCAGAGGAGCATGGCAAGCTGACAAGGAGCCAATTGGCTGAGATGTACCAAGCTAAGGGACTGGTGCATGGAAACCTGATTAAGGCATACATGATTGCAGCTTTGGTCACAACTGCATCAGAAAACATCAATCAGGAGGATGATCAGGCTGACCGTAGAGATGTACAACACTCAGACAGTGAACAGCTCAACCTTTCTGCAGAGGACTTAAAAATCCATCTGGAGCTAAAGTGACTTGAGTTGGAGACCAGGCATTTGGAAACAAAAGCAGCAGAGAGACTGAGACATTTACAGGCTGAGGAGAATAAGAAACTGCTACACCTGGAAGCTGACGAGAAGGAAAGGCAGAGGCAGCATGAAAAGGAGATGCTGGCTCTTCACCAGAGTCATGGAGGTAATGGGGAAGGGTGTAAACAGACCCCAGATGCATAAAAGGTCAGTAAATTTCTTCTCCAGTTTACAGAGGGGAAACTTTTTGAAAGTTTCATTCATATGTTTGAGAGGTATGTAAACAGTATGATATTGACCAAAGGCTCTGAGTACGGTTCTGGACCCCTCTTACTCCATAGTAAAGCTGTAAATGTACTTTCCAAACTGTCAGACAATGATTTCTTAAATTATACTGCTGTTAAGAATTGTTTGCTATCATTTTTAAGCTAACACCTGAAACTTATAGGAAAAAGTTTTGTAAGCGTACACTCAAGGCAGACAAAAGTGTGTGTGAATATGTTGCTGAACTGAGCACTTATTTTCATAGATGGGTGAATGGATGTCAGGTCACCACTTTTGAAGGGCTGGCAGACCTTTTGATGAGGGAACAAACCCTTAGCACTTTGCCTGAGGACATGAGGATCTGGTTAGCTGATAGACAATGTGCTACTTCAGAGGAGTTGGGGAAGAAGGGAGACCTAAACCTAGCAAGCAGGGCATCCCTGCACAGGAAAGGGACCCACAGTACTGCTCATGGGTCTAAAGGAACCCATGGTTGGCAGCCCAGACTGCCCCAACAGAATCTGCCAGCAGGGGAAGCCATTAGTCCAGGTACAAGTCCAGGACCTTGGGTTAAATTATTTGAATGCAACCAGTGGGGACATGTGACATATAGATGTCCACAGAGGCAAGGTGGGGAACAAAAGGTGAGAGAGCCAGTAAGTGGGAAAAACAAAATGCCATTAGTAGGTTGTCTTGAGACAACAGGGGTACCGGACTGCCATTCTGCAGATGTCCTGATAGGGAAGGATTTTGATGAGGCAGTACCATGTGGTAATGTAGTTACACGCAGTCAGACTTGGAGACAAGCATGTGGGTCTGGTAGCCTGGGGGAGACCCAGTCAGACCGCATACATGCTGCCAGGACTGGTGAGGTGGTTACTTCAGGGAGTGAGCTACTCTGTAGCAGTGAGACTGAAGATGAACCACAGCTGCTTGTGAGGACTGATGTTTCCTTGGACAGAATGACTGCAACGGTAGAGATGAGTAGTAGTACCCACACTGACATTGAGGCACCTCTGTCAGAGGATGCCAAACTTGTTGTGGATGGGGAGCTGGGAAGGGTTACAAAGAGAGAGTTGAGACAGGCTCAGCTCTCAGACCCTACATTACAAGGCCAGAGGCAGATAGCTAGTGAGGCACTTGATTCTCAAGGGACGGGGGAATTTGTATAGAGAGTGGACGCCTGATGGAGGGCTAGAAGGTGAGAGGATACAGTAGTTGGTAGTGCCTAGAGCCTACTGTCTGGTGCTTCTAGCCATAGCCCATGATATTCCCTTTGCTGGTTATATGGGCATAAAACATAAAAAGAGACGTATTGTGCAGAACTTCTATTGACTTGGAATTTCCAGAGATGTAACAGGATATTGCAGGACCTGTGAGCAGTGCCAAAAGGTAGGCAAGGCAGGAGACAAGGTGAAAGCTCCTTTGATGCCTTTGCCTGTGATTGAGGAGCCATTTCAGAGGGTAGATATGGATATTGTGGGGCCTCTGAGTACCCCAAGTTCCACAGGGAAAAAAGTATATCCTAGTGGTAGTAGATTATGCTACAAG
Organism: Protopterus annectens; assembly: GCF_019279795.1. Classification (NCBI taxonomy): domain Eukaryota; kingdom Metazoa; phylum Chordata; order Ceratodontiformes; family Protopteridae; genus Protopterus; species Protopterus annectens. The sequence goes on along the minus strand of NC_056749.1, from coordinate 777,331,420 downwards.
ATACCCTGAGGCAGTGGCTTTGTCTTCCATTGAGACAGAAAAGGTGGCAAATGCTTTGTTAGAGATTTTCAGCAGGGTAGGTTTCCCAAAGGAAATACTGACTGACAGAGGTGCCAATTTAATGTTAGACCTGCTGGCTTGTCTGTAGAAGTACTGTGGGATGAAGCACCTAAAGACCACCCCCTACCATCCCCAGACTAATGGTCTTTTTGAGAGGTTAAACTCTTCAATAAAGTACATACTAGGTGCATTTGAAGACAGTTTAAGAGGGAGTGGGACAAATATGTGCCACATCTGTTGTTTGCTTACAGATAGGTTCCCTAGGAATCCACAGGTTTTTCACCCTTTGAGTTGTTGTATGGGCATAGGGTGAGGGGACCTCTAGATTTAATTTGAGATGAGTGGGAGGGTGAGTGTGAATCTCACAAGGAGTTTGTTGGGGCATATGTCCTAAATCTCAGGACAAGGCTCTGGGAACTAATGGGCTTGGCCCAGGAGAACCTGGCAGAAACCCAACAACAGAAAAAGGTCTGGTATGACAGAAATGTTCAAGCTAGAGAGTACGCTGTAGGACAGAAGGTAATGGTTCTCATTCCTGTCAGACAAAACAAGCTGCAATCAGCCTGGGAGGGACCCGACAAGGTGGTAAGCAAGGTAAGTGATTTTAACTACCTGGTAGAACTGCTAGGCAGGAGGCAAGGGCACACATTGTTAACATACTGAAACCTTACCATGACAGGATAGCCCTTGTGCTGAGTATTTGCAGTGGATTGCAGGAGGTGTCTGAGGGAGATCTGATGACTGATCTCCTCAGTGAGGCTCGGACTGACACCTCATTGGAAGGGGTAGCATGGTCCCAGCAGCTATTTCCTACCCAGGTTTAAGAAATCTGAGCAGTGTTACAGAAGTTTGGAGACATATTCTCTGAGAAACCAGGGTGCACCCTACTGGTGCAGCACCAGGTGTATACAGGACCCCAAAGGCCTATTAGGCAGGCCCCTTATAGGGTGCCTGAGAGACTCAAACAGACTCTGAGGGAGGAGATACAGGAAATGTTGGAACTAGGGGTAATTTAAGAGTCCATCAGTCCCTGGGCCTCCCCAGTGGTGCTGGTGCCAAAGAAGGATGGCAGCACCAGGTTCTGTGTGGACTACAGGAAATTAAATAGTCACACAGAGTCAGATGCGTACCCAATGCCTTGAGCAGATAAGGCCCTAGAGCAGCTGGGTGGGGCTAAGTATCTTACCACCATTGATTTTACCAAGGGTTACTGGCAGGTGCCCTTGACTCCCAGTGCTAGAGAGACAGGTCAGCCTTTGTGACTCCTTTTGGCTTGTATGAGTTCACAAAGATGCCTTTTGGTATGACAAATGCCCCAGTAACTTTCCAGCAGCTGGTAGATCATATCCTAGCAGGAGCAGGAGGGTCTGCCTTAGCTCACCTAGATGATATTGCCATCTACAACCATTCCTGGCACGAGCACCTTCAGCATGTCAGGGAGGTGCTGAGCAGACTACAGAGGGCAGAGCTGACCATTAAGCCAAGCAAATGTCATGTGGTTAAGCAGAGGTCTCATACCTGGGACAGAGAGTGTGGAGTGGTAAGATCAGGCCATAACCTGCTAAAGTGGAAGCCATTCGGGCATGGCCTGCACCTGTTACCAAAAAGCAGGTGAGGGCATTCTTAGGGACAGCAGGGTACTACAGAAAGTCTGTCCCCAGTTATAGTACCATAGCTGCTCCCCTCACAAACCTGACAAGGAAGAACAGGCCAAATAAGGTAGTGTGGACCGCAGCATGTGAGCAGGCATTCCAGAAGCTTAAAGAAGCTTTGGGAGGACCCCCTGTGTTAGCCAGTCCAGATTACAGCACATAATTTGTTGTGCAGGTGGATGCTTTGAACCATGGGGTGGGGGTTGTGCTTAGCCAGATTTATTCAGAGGGAGAAGAGCACCCAGTGGTTTATCTCAGTCCTAGGCTCCAACACAGGGAAGAATGCTATGCAGCTGTAGAAAAGGAATGTCTAGCCAAAATATGGGCACTGCAGAAATGTCAGCCTTATCGGTATGGAAGAAAATTTACTGTAGTTACAGTTCACAATCCCCTAACATGGTTACACCAAGCCAGCCAGCAAAATGCCTAGTTGCTAAGATGGAACCTAAGGTTGCAAGCATATATGTCAGTGCAGTATCACAGCGGGGTTAGCAATGCCAATACAGATGGGCTCTCAAGACAGGGAATGGGTTGCGGTATACTCAGATAGACCTAACCCTCTCAAGTAATATTTCTCAAGGGTCACTTGAAAAACTAGCACAAGTTCTCAGGAGGAGAGAATTGAGAAAAACTGAAAGGCTGCCAGCCCAGCCAGATAGCATCTTGTAAATAATTCTATGTGATTTGCAAATATTAATATAATCCACAGGTTGGTTTTACAAATGTAAAAGAGAACTATATGTTATGATTAAACTATATGTTGTACTGAGCTTTAAAAATGTAACTACAGTGCACCCTGCTGGAAGAAAGCTGATGACTGTTTGACCTCAGGGCTTGGAGACGGGGTGTCTGGATGAAGGAATTATTTTTATTGTCTTAGGACAAGAGTTAATTGCTAGATTTTACATATATAATGTCTTTTATGGGTGTGCCTTACTGCAGGTGCACATTACAAAATAAATGTAAAATTTGAGTTTCTTTTAGCCTGGGAAGAAAAATCAGAACTGTTAAGAATGATATAGTCTAAAGTGAGTTAGGAGTGATGTATTATCAATTTAAGACTTTCTCAGAGAGAGAGAATGAGAGCATTTTGGATTTTGTCCCAACCTAAACACGTACTCATCAGTACTTTGCTGTGCTCTGTATGTATGCAAGTTATTTAGAACATTGTTTCTCTTTGAAATAGATAGAAAATAGTAAGATTAGACTAGTTGTTTTCTATATTTATGTCAGACTATTCTACAGTATTATTTTAAGCATTTTCCTGTGTCTGAACTCTTGACTAGCAATGGAACTTTGGAAGTTGTAAACTATTTACAGTGATAGCACAGCGTCCAGAAGGGAAATATATCTCTAGTCCTATAACAGCATTAAAAGTGACAATACATTCTGCACTTCCACAGAAGAGTACTGCAAAACAAAGTGTATTGCAGCTTTAGGTTCATAGGTTCATAGGTTCATACTAGGCTATCTGCCCTGAGGCATTTATAAGCCTAGCCCAAGTGTGTTTGGCTTTCGCCATCCTTTGATTCGAGTTTACCGAGCCCTTACTAAGGTTAGTTTACCATGCCTCTGTCTAGTAATGACACTGAAGTAATCCCCGGGGTAAACTTACGATCCCCCATCCACTCATCTAGATTTTTCTTGAAGAGAGTCAGTGAGGGGCTTTGTCTACCATGGACTGGGATTTTATTCCAGAGCAAGGGGAGCCTCTGGGTTATGAATCTGTCCCTCCAACATATTCTGTTTATTTCTGTGCTGAGGTTCAGATCCCTCGAGCGCGTAGCTCTAAGGGATATGGATTTTCTGAGGTGGAGCAAGTTCATTAATTCTGGGTTGGACATAGCTTTATATGTCAGGCATAGATTGCCTCTAAGTAAGCGGTACACAACCGAGTAGAGCTGGAGTTTTTTTAACCGAGCTGCATATGGCATCTGTTTGAGTCCCTTGACTCTTTTTGTGAGGTACTTTTGGGATCTTTCTAGTTGCTGTAGGTGCCAGTTTAGGTACATCCCAAAAGGGGCATTGTATTCTATTATGGGCCTAATTAGGGCTGCATAAAGGGGCACTATGACCTCCTTTGATCTAGATGTGAATCCTTTTATGATAAGGTGGGCTATATAGAAGGTTTTTCTAACCACTTTGGCAATGTGGTTGTCAAAGGAGAGATTACTATCAGCTTGAGTCCCCAGATCCCTGATTACTTCCTCCATGCTTAATGGGTTTCCTCCTATGTGATAATTTGTGGGTACTTTGTTTTTGCCAAAGGGTATGACTATACACTTTTTGGCATTAAGCTTTAGTCGTTGGCTCTGGCACCAGTTATTCATCTCCGTGAGACCTTTTTAAAGGATGCTCATGTCAGCTGGAGAGTCTATTATGGCTCTCAGTTTGCAGTCATCTGCGAACTTGGTCAGCCACAGTCCTTCCGTGTTAGCTTGTACCTTGGAGAAATATATACCAAACAAGAGAGGTCCCAGGACTGAGCCCCGTGGGACACCACTTGTGACTGGTTTTTGAGTCAGACATGGCTCCAGCAATTCGGACTCTGTGGGTTCTGTTTTTGAGCCAGTTTGCAACCCATTTTGTGACGTAGGGGTTTATATTTAGGCTGGATAGCTTATCTATGATGCCCGAGTGGGGTAGTGTGTCAAATGCCTTAGTGAGGTCCAGATAGGCTGTGTGGACTACCTTCCCTTCATCTATGGCCTTGGTGACTGATTCAAAGAAGTCGACCAGGTTCAAGAGGCAGGATCTGCCCTTTACAAAGCCGAATTGGGTAGGATCCAGTGTCTGTATGTCCCCAATGTCATTGTTTATGAGTTCCATGATGATCCTCTCCATAGCCTTGCAGACTAGGCTAGTCAGGCTTATGGGGTGGTAGTTTCCAGGGTCCGTTGAGGCACCACCTTTGTGGAGAGGGACCACTGTTGCTGTACACCATCCATTGGGTACATATCCTGTAGTAAGGCTGAGATTATACAGCATTTTTACATGAGGATTTAATTCTTCTTGGAGTTCATGTAGTATGCAGCCCGGGACACCGTTGACACAGTGTTTTTTGCTTTAGAGAGGGCGGCTTTCACCTGAGTATCTGAGATGCTAGGAGGGCTACACTCTGCTGGGATAGATATTTGCTCTTTTGGTGGGGGGGAGTTTGCACTAAACCTGTCTGCCAGGATGTTGGCGATGTCTGTGCGTTCCGTGAATTTTTTGTCATTTAGAATTAGGTCTGAGCATATCTGGGAGTTGCACCCCAGGTTCCTAACATAGCTGAAAAATGCCTTGTGATTATCCTTAGTGTCTTGTGTAATTTTTTTCTCGAAGCTTGCCTTTGAGGATTTTATGAGGGATCATAATTTTTTGCTAGTACTGATCAGAGATGCCTTCCCTTTTAGAGATTTGGCTCTATCATGTAGTAGCTTCCTTCTGTTGTATAGCTTGTTTATGGCTGGGATCCACCAGGCTGGACGCCTGCCTTTGGATGATTGGGCCTTGGTTTTGTTTGGGATAGCATGATCCATGCATTCCTGGATGTGTCCATAGAATGCATTTATATAGGATTCAGCTGTTTGGGCCATAGTTACCCTTGGCCTGAGGGCCTTGAGGGATTCCACCTCTGTTTTGAGAAGTGTGAAGTTCACTTTTGAGAAGTTTTTCACTGTGGTTTTCTGGGCTGGGGGTGGAGAGGGGTTTTGCATGTCTAGTGAGATTAATTTGTGGTCTGATCTTACCAATGAGGGGTTTACTTCTGGTATGGAGCACAGAGTCCCCATGTTGGTGATGATCAGGTCGAGTATGTTATCCCCTCTTGTGGGGGTGATGACTAGTTGTTCCATGGCGTTTGAGTTTATAAATTCCAAGAACCTTTCGGCTAGGGTGCTGGGGCTTGAGTAATGCTCCCAGTCTATGTTTGGGTAGTTGAAATCACCCAATATGATGGTGTTTGGAGAGATCTTCATGTTCTCCAATGTTTTCAGAAAAGCCGAGTGGGCTTCCTGATTTTGAGAGGGTGTTCTGTAGCATGCTATAAATTGAAACTCAGTTTTGCCCACTGTTAGTTGGACATGGATGGTCTCTGATGCTTCGTGCAATGCCACTAACCTGGAGGTGTGAGTATCCTTGATAAAAATGGATACTTCCCCTCCTTTTGTGGTTCAGTCCGTGTTTTGGGGCCAAAATGCATGGTATGAGGTATAACCTGGTAGTGCTGGGGTGCTCTCTGGAGCCTTGAAGCAGGTTTCTGTCACTGCACATATGTCAACATTCTCCATGCTGAGGAGAGCTTCGAGTGCATGCATCTTGAGGCTTAGACTTCTGGCATTTAGCAGCATTACCCTTAGTTTTTGTTCATTGTGCTGTTTATGGAGGTGAGTTTAGCTGACCGATGTGTTTCTGTATTGGCTGCTGCCATGCAGTTGAATGAGATTAGAGAATACCAGCTCTGAAAGGTGCTTAATCAGACTTGGTGAAGCACCTTTCTAATTTAAATCAGAAAAGTGCTAACAGCATTTTTCAGTGTTTTGGAGCATAATCAGTACTTTGTGGCCTACAAAGTCTTTTGTTTGTGTAATATTGCAAATTGACTTACATTACAGATTACAGAATGGTATAAAACATTTAGAATATCAAAAAGGTTATAGAACCTGTCACTGTAACCTGTCAGATAGTTTTATCAGATATGGATCATGCCAGATCCTTCTTGCTCACCATATACCACGGGAATTATATGTATAAGAAAGACTGTGGCCCTGTGTTGGTGGATCCAAGGCATTTTAGTAAGGAAAAGCAAAAGAAATCATTTCTTGTACAGTTCTGGTTTTGTGGAATCAATTAACATGTTAGAATTGTTAAATTACTTTATAATTTTAAAGCAATATAGGATTTACATATAAACAATGATAGATGTATTTAATGACTTACCAGTCTATAATGGTGTAATGCAGCTATGAAGTGCCAGAACACAGTGGCAGCAATTAGCCAAAATGCTTTCATTTGATAAAAACAAATCAGAGACTATGTTGTAGATCCTAAAAATGTGTACATTTATTTATTAATTTACTGATTTCGTTACATTTTTGACTGTGTTGGCCCTACTGGGCAAAGTCACTTTCCAGAGGGGACACGGGCAAAAAAATTTGACTATAATTTTAGATAAAAAAAGTAAATACTGAAATACAACAATATGAAGAAGTACTTAAAACACATTGCATGTTAATTAAAATGTAATAATAATATGAGATAATATTAAAGGAGATATCAAACATTTAGTAAAAGAAATCTAAGATGGAATGCAAATAGACATTTAAAAGTAAAATTGATTAAGTACAGTAGGTAAAAATCAATGATAAGAAATAAGAAGTAGCAGTAATAGAAACAGAAGACAGAACGTACAAATGATGTAAAACATGTTGAGTACAGAGGGCAACATGTAGCAGTAAAGAGTAAAAGGGGATACACTGAAAGGGAAGTATAAAGCATGCAAGGAAGAAAATGCAAGCAGAACTGGTTTACTAGATTAGAACGGATAAATGATGAGGTATTAATGAAAATGCACATGTAAAAAATAGAATTAGATTGTAGTCCAGGAAGACAGAACAACTAATTATTTTTATTTATTTATTGAGATTTGATTACCAGAAAAGTCTGGCTTGTCAAGGAGCCCATTTTCAGTGAAGGCCTAATGATAAAAGCTATGAAGTAATATCATTTGAAGTATAACATGAAGTGAGACTCCCTGGTAATAAAATATCAAGTTACATCACATTTATGGCAAGTTATGCTAAAATGTGATTTACAGGATTTTTTAAAGTGTCAAGGCTGTTACTGTTTTGAATTTAAAAGGGTAATAATGTATTACATTCTCTTAGTATGAGTGAAAGAGGTGCCTTGTCTCCAATTCTGGTTAAGGTCTTTTTGGATTTCAGGAGACTTATGTACTTCGATCTGCGATGGCTCTCACTACTGTGCCACTGAAGTTGTGAACAGAGAACTAACTGTACATTGTTTTTTATACAATGGTTTGTGTGAGAAATGAAGGTGATCTGTGACTGTAGTTATTCTGCAGTCCTTGCTGGGTCATCTTATTTAAATGACCTATGACACTGCATCCATAAAGGAAACTGGACATAATGATTTCATTGGATACTGTTTTTTTTTCTTGTACTTATGGATAAGCATTTGTTTATTTGGTAGAAGCTTCCTGATTTTTTATTTATGTCATTTACAGTCATGTTTGCATGATCAGTGAAATTGAGTTTATTGTCTATGGTGAGGCAAAAGTATTTGTGTGGCTTTTCAGTCTTAATGTCAGTAATTTGCATTTTAAGACACTTATTATCTAAAGAGGTGATCTGATGTGATCTATGTTAAAATTGGATTTATGAGACAGGCATTTTCCATTCTGTTATTTGGCTTCTTTTTATATATGGTAATCCAGCTTAAAGACTGTTAATGAAAAACAAATATGTTTAAATCAGTGCTTTAGAATGTTACAATTAACAGCATCCAAAGCTTTGAGAAATCTAACAATAGGGCTATAAAAATGAAACTTTCTATCTGTCCAATCCACCTTGAAGAAAGGGGTACAGCCTGAGAGTCGGTATTTGTAAGGTGTTGATGGTCGCAAGAATAAATTTTCTTGAAAGTCCCATGAATCCTATTAATAGCCATGGACATAGAGGTGATAAAAATGGGAGTGGGGAGAGGGATGAAAGATATATGTTTCTGGTGGAACGGGCACTTATTTTTGTTCAAAGAAAGTGGTTATTAAAGTTTTACTACACTAAAGTATTACAGTGCCTCAGTTATTCCACTTGCATTAAGTGATTTGTTTGTGAAATATACAAATATCCCAACATATCCACAGAAATATACAACAGTGGTACACAGATAAACATGCAAATGTCCCAACATATCCAAAGAAATATACAACAGAAGTACACAGGCAAACATGCAAATGTTTCAACATATCCACAGAAATATACAGCAGTGGTACACAGGCAAACATGCAAATGTTTCAACATTTCCACAGAAATATACAGCAGTGGTACACAGGCAAACATGCAAATGTCCCAACATATCCAAAGAAATATACAACAGTACAAGAGAGGTGCACAGAACAAAGGGATATGGGAGATGATGTTATCAGCCATAAAGAAACCAAAGACATAAGAACATATTGGAGATTACTGGACGGTGTGAAAATATGATTTGCAATTGACTGGCTTGCATGTGGAAAGTAGGGGGCGACTTTTTCACTAATAAATATAATATCAGTGGAGATGAGGAAAAGACTGAAAATAACACTTGTGATGACAAGACTGAATAAAAATAAAACTAATGTAATTTGCATATGATAAAGTATTAATATCTCAAAAAGAAGAAAGCTTGTGGGCAATTATAAACAATTATAATCTCTGTCATTCAACCAACATTTATCAGTAACTGTTTCTGATTCCGAGATTGACCTACCAGACAGATTTTCATTATCAGAAGAATCAGTGTTACAGGACAGTGAGGTAATCCAAAGACATTGCTAATACTAATTTAGCCATGTACTCTCCTCCGAGAAATGCTTCTGATTTATGCAGCCAACTGATTCAGAAAATCACGTGCCTGTGCAAATTAACACAGTTGGCCTAGATAATTGACTACAGCCAAAATGCTGCAGTGACCTATTATAGTAAATGGGAGAAACTGCACTGCAGTTAAAGTTAGTGAAGTTTACTTGGGGGCTAGTGGTGGACAGGTATGAGTGTGTGTGTGTATGGGTACAACAGTATGCGTGCAAGTCTGCAGGAGCATGAATGAGCTTGAATGAATATGTGAGTGACACGTGTGTGTGTGTGTGTGTGTGTGTGTGTGTGTGTGTGTGTGTGTGTGTGTGTGTGTGTGTGTGTGTGTGTGTGCGTGCATGTCTGCATGAATTTGGCTGAATGGGTAGGTCCATGAGTCTGACTGAGTGTAGGGGGAATGTGTGATGCTGAGTGCATATCTGTGTAATTATGTGAATATATGTGAATGTGTATGTGTGTGCATGTATGTGTGTATATGAGTCCATGTATGTGTGTGTATGAATGAATGTGTGTGTGACAGGGCATGGGGTAGTGGCTGTTCCAAAATGATGCATGAGTTGTCAGACTTAATCCACTTATTTATTTTACATTTGTTAATCGGGATAGTCCACTGGACACAGGTACATTTTCAGTGGAGGCCCACGGAGAAAAGCTCCACACATATGAATAACATGTAACAAAAAAACTACAAAGTTTACAAAGTATATTTAGATATAAAATGCAGTGAGTCTTAATTAATAGTAGTATATTCATACACAGCAGTCACAATTAGTTATTTATTGATATTTGATTACCGTGAAAGTCCAACTGAGGAGGAGCCCATTTTCAGCAATTGCCCAGGGAAAAAGCTCCAAAGTATTACAAAACATTTTAAGAGCAAAAATGTTACAGACTTTAAAAATAATAGAAACACAGTTACATTTTAAATAATTATACCAAATTAGACATAATATGAAAACATTGATTAAGAATATATACAAGTTATATGACAATGATTTAATAGCTACAGAAATGTTGGCCAGTTTATTGAGAAATTAAAGGTAGGTTAGTATAAGACTGTGACAAAAGGAGATACTACCAGCCCAGCTAGCTGGAATTTTGTAAATAATTATATGTCATTTGTGAATATCAACATGATTTACATAGAAGTGTGACAAAGGGAGATACTGCCAGCACAGCTGTCTGGAATTTCGTAAACGGTTATGTTTCATTTTGGAATGTCAACATGTTTCATATAAAATGCTTGTGTTACAACTGTATTAAAACTGCATGTCATGTGTATATCAAACTTGTTTGTACAGACATATATGTTAAAAAAGGTATTTTGTAAAGTACTGAGCTTAAATATGTATCCACAGTGTGTCCTACTGGAAGAGAACAGAAATGTACATTCACTATTGTAACTGTTTTTATTTATTTGTTTATTTATTTATTTATTTATATTTGTCATTTGTTGATGGGGTTAATCTGACTGGTCAAAGTAGCCCTTTTTCAGCAGAGACCCAGGAGAGAAGCTCCAAGAGAAACTGAAACAGAGTTAAATGTACAATATACAGTTGACCAGACTGTCACAAAATAAAGTTTGCATACTACAAAGTTGTAGAATATCAGAGAAGGCATAGAAATTATAAAATTAAGAATACATTCAATATATACATTCTTAATAAAATACAGTGAGTTTTGTACTAAACTAAGATAGGAAAAATATCTTGAGAGGATATAGGCAGGTGGAGGCTACAGGAAGAAAAAAATGTAAGATATTAGAGGCATAGAATATACACTGTATACATGTATATAACAGTAGAAAATGGAACACAGGAAGTTAACTTCAGTCCAGCAAATCTTCAGACAAATAGCTGAAATTAAATTGCCTTATGACAGCAAGAGATTTAACATATTGGAGATTACAGGACTGTATAATTTTGATAACTCTCTGTGTTGTATTTAATGAGAAATAATTACTTGGCTTGAGATGTGGAAGTGTTTTATTGTTTTATGACTTCCAGCATTTTCCAAAGATCTGAGGAAAAGCCCTTGTCTGTGCATTTTCACAGGTAGATGGTAAATACTGCTAGCTTCCAGAAGTGAGGGGGTTCACCTGGGATAGAGTCAGATGACAAGAAATCATGTCATTCTGCAAGCTATCCCAGCAGTAATATTTGAGATATTAATTTGAGAACTTTGTGAGACACAAAATTCTGTATTCTGTCTTTGACCTGACAACAACTAGAGAAGATCCATTCACCACATCTGCCTTGCTCTGTAAGTTAACTAGGGTATAGTAATTATCTTAGATATAGTCATTAATATAGCAAAGCTTAGCTTAGATATGTTTTCTTTATTTATTTGAAACTGTCCTGCAATGTTATTTTAAATATTTCCTGTGATTCTGAACTCTGATGTCACTGTAAATATATATTTAGTATTGTCTTGTTCTTTTATTATTTATTATTAAATATATTTAAATATTTCATTGTGGCTGATCTGTCTAGAGATATTTAAGTTCTAAGAGTACTTGTGTATTTATTTGGTGACATTGTGGGCCACTCCTAATAGCCTTGCTCTTGGTCAAACTCCCATTTGTATTAATAGTAACAATACACAGTAAGATTGGACACCCTTTGTTAAGGGCCTTAAAGTAGCTGATAAGGAGCTGGCTGATGTCAGACTGCTGACCAGTCAAGAGTGGAGTCCCACAGGGATCGGTCCTGGGTCCTCACCTGTTTGGCATCTACTTCTCAGAAGTTCAGGCCAACACAGAGGGACTCTGGCTGATCAAAGTCACAGACGATTGCAAGCTGAGAGCCATTATTAACTCTCCAAGTGATGCAGACATCCTACAGAAAGGCCTCACTGAGACCAATGACTGGTGTCGAAACCATGGCCTTAAGCTTAATGTCAAAAAAATGCATCATCATCATCATCCCTTTTGGGAAAAACTCAGTTCCTACTAACTACCACATAAATGGGAGTGCACTGAACACTGAAGGTGTTATAAGAGATCTGGGGACATAGGTTTCAGCAACCTCTCCTTCAACCACCACATTGCCACTGTGGTCAGAAAGTTCTTCTATGTGGCACATCTCATTACCAAGGGTTTTGCATCCTGGAAGAAAGAGGTCATCATTTCTCTCTACTCTTCCCTCATTAGATCAATCATAGAGTATAATGCCCCATTTGGCATGCACCTCACTAGACACCTGCAACAGCTGGAGAGGCCACAAAAGTACCTCATGAAGAGGATCCTAGGCATTAAACACATGTCCTACACAGACAGACTCAAAGAACTCCAGCTATTCTCTGTCTCATATCGTCTACTAAGAGGCGATCTCTGCTTGACTTACAAAGCCATGTCTGACTCAGCTCTGTTAGAAATGCTACAGCTAAAGATATCCCAATCCCTCTGCACCACACTCTCCAGAGACCTCAACCTCATTATCACAATCAATAGATCATGCTGGAGGGACAGGTTCATAACCCAGAGACTGTCCATGCTGTGGAATAGACTTCCCATACATGTCAAGTAGAGTACCTCACTAGCCCTCTTTGAGAAATATTGATGAGTGGATGGGAAATAAAAAGTTCACCCTGGGATCAGTCCTGTGGCTCTACTTGATAGAGGCACTGGAAACTAACGATGGGTTGCACAATGCTAAGGGCTTTTTCTATGGGCTAGGCTTGTAAAGACCCCCAGGGCCATTAGCCTATGAACCTATGATAACTACCTTATAGTCTGGGCAAAAGGGGGCATAGCTAGTAAACCTGTGTCAGCCTTTCCCAGGGTGTGTGTGTGTGTGTGTGTGTGTGTGTGTGTGTGTGTGTGTGTGTGTGTGTCTGTGTGTATATAAATCAAACCTCAAAGAGTGTGTGTGTCAGCTACTTGAGCAGGGACATGAAGCACTGGTTGAACAGTGAAGGTGCTGGAGGTCTTAGCTTGGCCACTCTGCTGAGATCTCAACTCTGTAGCTGTGCCAGTGGGAAGTCTTATTGGGGATCTGGAGAAAGAGAGACAAACCAGCCATAGACTGACTGTGGTCTCTTTGTGCTCTTAAGGGAAATTCCACTTGATACAGAGAGCTGCATCTGGTAATACTGTGCGTGTGTACTTTATCATCCTCTCAGTGTACATCCACCACTGGTGTCAGTGGTGAAAATTAAGGCTCCTTGATTACTAGTTCAGTAGTAGATCATCACATTTATTGGAGGCAGTGGTGAAATCACCACATCACATATTAGAATTCAGTTGTACATATATTGAACTCCTATAGCCTGTAAACAGTGGTCACTAAAGAAAGTGTTTGTACTCTCAAGCAGCCACACAGTGAACATTCAGAGTTTTACATCCAAATAGTTTTACTCATTTTTTGTTAGCTTAGTTAGTTAGGGAGGGCAGGCAAGGCTGTCAGGAGAGGAGTATGGCAAGCTGACAAGGAGCCAGTTGGCTGAGTTGTGCCAAGCCAAAGGACTGGGGCATGCCAACCTGACTAAAGCAGAAATGTTTGCAGCCTTAGTCACAGCACCATCACAGACCTGCAACCAGGAGGACAACCAGACTGGCCTTGGGGATGTACAACTCTCAGAAAATGAACAGTTCAATTTTGCCTCAGAGGACTTAAAAATCTGCCTGGAGTTAAAGAGACTTGAACTGGATGCCAAACTGTTAGAACTAGATCATCAGACAGACTGTGGCATTTGGAGGTTGAAGAAAAGGAGAAACAGATGGCAATAGAATCAGCAGGGAGACTGAGACATCTGGAAGCTAAGAAAATGAGAGACAGAATCAGCATGAAAAGGAAATGCTGACTTTTTACCAGGGTCATGGAGGTAATGGGGAAGGGGCTAACTGAACCAGAGGAACAACAAAGATCAGTAAATTTCTTCCACAATTTACAGAGGGTGATAATTTTGATAGTTTTATTCATATGTTTGAAAAGGTATGTAAACAGTATAATGCTGACCAAGGGCTCTGGATGTGGTTCCTGACCCCCTTACTCCATAGTAAAGCTGTAACTGGTGTTTCTAAATTGTCTGATACTGATTCCTTAAATTATAATACCTTTAAAATTGTTTATTAGTGTTTTAATTTAACACCTGAAACTTATAGAAAAAAGTTCTGTGAGCTTGACACAAGGCAGATGAAAATGTGTGTGAATGTATTGCTGAGTTAAGCACTTATTTTCATAGATGGGTGAGTGGGTATCAGGTCACCACTTTTGAAGGGTTGGCAGACCTTTTGGTGAGGGAACAAGCCCTTAGCACTTTGCTTGAGGATATGAGAATCTGGTTAGCAGATAGGAAATGTAATACCGCAGATGAATTGGGGAGAAAAAGAAGACCTATACCTAGCAAGCAGGGCATCACTGCACAGGAAAGGGATAACTAGTGCTGCTCATGGGTCTAAGGGAGCCCATGGTGGGCAGCCTGAACCACCCCAACAGAGTCCAGCAGTAGCAGGGAAAGCCAGTAGTTCAGATACATGGCCAGGACAAAGGGTTAAATATTTTAAATGTAACCAGTGGGGCCATGTAGCATATATATGTCCATGGAGGCAAGGTGGGGAACAAAAGGTGGGACAGCCAGTAAGTGGGAATGACAGAATGCCAGCAGTAAGTTGTCTGGAGACAACAAGGGTATCAACCTACCACAAGAGGTTATATCCTATCTTAGTAGATGGAAAACAGGCCACTGTTAAGACAGATACAGCATCTGACCTAACCATTATGAAGCCTGCAATGGTTAAAGAAGACCACTACTTGCTTGGGCAGTCTACTCTCGACAGAGCTTTAGGAGGGACCCCATTCCAAATACCTATGGCTGGGGTTCACCTTGACTGGGAACATGGAAAAGGAAGCAAGCAAGTAGGTGTGTTTGAGGATATCCCTGCAGATATCCTGATATGGAATGATTTTGATCGTGCAGGACCGTGTGCATGCAATGACATGCAATCAGGCTTGGAGACAAACATGTGGGTCTGGTAGCCCGTGGGGACCTAGATAGACTACACACTTGAAACTAGGACTGGTGAGTTAGCTACTTCAGGGAGGGAGCTATCCTGCAGCAGTGAGACTGAAGGTGAGCCACAGCTGCTTGTGGGTACTGATGTTTTCTTGGACAGAGTGACTGCAAGGGCAGAGGTGAGTAGTAGTACCCAGGCTGACAGTGAGGCACCACTGTCAGAGGATACCAGATGCCCTGTGGAAGGGGAGCTGGGAAGGGTTATGAAGATAGAGTTGAGACAGGCTCAGCTCTCAGACCCTACATTACAAGGCCCGAGGAAGGTAGCCAGGGAGGCACCTGATTCTCAAGGGAAAGGGGAATTTGTATACTGGGACAAAGGGTTACTGCATAGAGAGTGGTCCCCTGAGGGAGGGCCAGTGGGTGAGAGAATACAGCAGTTGGTAGTGCCCAGAGCCTACCCTCTGACACTTCTAGCCATAGCCCATGATATTCCCTTTGCAGGTCATATGGGATAAAGCATATGCAGAGACGTATTGGGATGTAACAGGGTAATGCAGGACCTGTGAGTAGTGCCAGAAAGAAGGCAAGGCAGGAGACAGGGTCAAGGCTCCTTTGATGCCTTTGCCTGTAATTGAGGAGCCATTTCACAAGATAGCTATGGATATTGTGAGTCCGCTGAGATGTTTATTATACCTTAATAAAATACTTGTGTATTTAATTCATTAGCCTCATTTGATGCTTTTCACTGTATTTGGTGCTGGCAATTTTTGTCTACTTGCATCTGTTCCTTCTTGCACCTGGTCCTACTTGCAGAGAGTTTTTTTCTGACTTAGTCCTCTGAGTATCCCAAGTTCCACAGGGAAGAAGTATATCATAATGGTAATAGGTTATTTATTTATTTTACATTTGTTGACCGGGAAAGTCTGACTGGATACGTGTCCATTTTCAGCAGAGGCCCAGGGAGAAAAGCTCCAGAGGTACATATACAATCATTACAATGTCATATAGAACAGGAGTAATCATAACATAATACAAATATAATGCATTTTACATTCTGGCTAAATTTGTACAAATATACCACATTTTATAGTCCAGTTAAATTTGTACAGTCTAACAATCTTCTAAACTGGCTTAACAAAGACCTCAGTAAGAAGCTGGGATCCCTCATAAAATCCTCCAAAGCAAGTTACGAAAATAAAACTGCCAAAGATTCCAAAGACAACCACAAGGCATTCTATAGCTATGTCAAGAATCTAAATGGCAATGCTCAGATCTGCTCTGAGCTACAACAGAATGGCATTAAATATACTGATCCCAAGGATATTGCCAATATCCTGGCAGATCAATTCAGTGCAAACTTCACCCCCCTTTCACCCCCTAAAGGGCCCATCTCAATACTGAAAGATTGCCAAATTCTGATAATAATGGCCACACAGGTAAAAAACGCATTCTCCACAGCTAAGAATACAGCATTTGTGGGACCAGATGACATCCCGGGCTGTGTACTACATGAACTACAAAATGAACTGGCACCTCATCTAAGTGCCATGTTTAATCACAGCCTCACCTCAGGCTTTGTGCCCACTGAGTGGTGCACAGCTACAGTTATCTGACTCTGCAAGGGGGGATCCACCTTGGATCCCATGAACTACTGCCCCATCAGTCTGACAAGCCTGATCTGCAAGGCCATGGAATGTATTCCATTGGCAACCTTCAAACACTGGACCCCATTCAATTTGGGTTCATGAAGGGCCGATCTTGTCTCCTGAACCTGACTGACTTCTTTGAATCAGTCTCCAGAGCCATAGAGAAGGGTAAGGTGGTCCACACAGTCTATCTGGACCTTGCCAAGGCCTTCAACATCATCCTCCACTCTGGAATCATAGATAAACTTACTAAGCTGGGCATTAATCCCTACATCACTCGATGAATTGTCAACTGGCTTACTGACAGAACCCACACTGTAAATGTAGTCGACTCCAAATCCAGCTCCAGACAAGTGACAAGTGGAGTACCTTTGGGTTCAGTCCTGGGACTGCTCTTGTTTAGCATTTACTTCTCTGAAGTACAGGCCAACACTAAGGGACTCTGGCTAACAAAGTTCATAGATGACTGCAAACTGGGAGCCATTATTGAATCCCTGAATTATGTGGATATTCTACAAAAGGGCATTACAGAAACAGATGCTTGGTGCCAGAGCCATGGGCTCAAGTTCAATGCCAAGAAATGTATAGTTATCCTCTTTGGGAAAAAAACATGTACCCATGAATTACCACATAGGTGGCAGTACACTAAACACCGAAAGTGTGATAAGAGACTTAGGGAAACAGGTGGACAGTGGTCTCACCTTCAATAACCACATCGCCACAACAGTCAGGAAATCCTTCTATGTGGCATACCTCATCACTAAGGGCTTTTTGTCCAGAAAAGAGGAGGTCACTATCTCACTGTACTTATCCCTCATTAGACCCCTTATAGAATACAATGCCCTGTTTGGTATGTACCTCTCAAGACATCTGCAGCAACTAGAAAGGCCACAGAAGTACCTCACTAAAAGAATCACAGGTGTAAAGCAGATGCCCTATGCTGACCACCTAAAAAACTCCACCTATACTCTGTCACATATCGTCTACTCAGAGGTGATCTCTGCTTAACATACAAGGCCATGTCAAACCCAGAGCTGTTGGACATGCTACACTTAAGGAAATCCCAATCCCTCAGAGACACATGCTCCATGCATATAAACCCTGTCACCCCAATGAACAAAACATGCTGGAGGGATAGGTTCCTAACCCAGAGACTCCCCAGACTCTGGAATAGACTGCCCATACATGTCAAGCAGAGCACCTCGTTGGCCTTCTTCAAAAGAAACCTTGATGATTGGATGTGAGATAGGAAATTCACCCCGGGGATCATGTCAGTCACCCTGCTAGACAGGGGTCAGGGGAGGTAAATACTTTGGGAAGAAATAGCCAGGGAACTGTTATGGCTAGGCTTGTATAAGCCCAAGGGCCGATAGCCTAGTATCAACCTATGAACCTATGAACCTATATTTGAGTACCACTTACAGACATAGTATTGGTTATGCTACCAGATACCCTGAGGTGGTGGCTCTGTCCTCCATTGAGGCAAAAAATGTGCCAAATGCTTCCTTAGAGATTTTCAGCAGTGTAAAACTAATGTCTTTTGGCTTTTCCCGGTTAAGGGTCGCCACAGTAGAACTCTGGTCCGCTAATGATTGGCAGTGGATTTTTACGGTGCCAAGGTGCCAACCTGACACCCAACCTTCAAAGAATGCATGTCCATTCACGCTCGCACCTACCTGCATGTCTTTAATGTCACTCAACCATAGAGAGGACATGCAGACTCCACACAGAAGGTGCTCCAGCTGAGAATCGAACGGGAGAACATCTTGCTGTGAGGCAACAACGCTAACCGCTGCACCACCATGGCCTAACTAGAGATTTTTAGCAGTGTAGGTTTCCCAAATGAAATACTGACTAACAGAGGTGCCAATTTCATGTCAGACCTGCTGGCTTGTCTGTAGAAGCACTGTGGGATGAAGCACCTAAAAACCACCCCCTACCATTCCCAGACTAATCGTCCTGTGGAGAGGTTAAACTCTACACTAAAGACCATGCCACAGGTATTTGCGGACCAGTTTAAGAGGGAGTAGGACAAATATTTGCCCCATCTGTTGTTTATTTACAGAGAGGTGCCCCAGGAATCCACAGGTTTTTCACCTTTTGAGTTGCTGTATGGGCATAGGGGGAGGGGACCTCTAGAGTTGATTCGTGATGAGTGGGAGGGTGAATGTGAATCCCACAAGGAGTCTGTTGTGGCATATGTCCTAAACTTCTGGACAAGGCCCAGGAGAACCTGGCAGAAGCCCAACATCAGGAAAAAGGTCTAGTATGACAGGAATGTTCGAGCTAGAGAGTATGCTGTTGGGAAGCAGGTTATGGTACTCATTCCTGTCAAACACAAAAAGCTGCAGGCAGCTTGGTAAGGACCCGTCAAAGTGGTAAGGTAGGTCAGTGATGTTAACTGCATGGTAGAACTGCTAGGCAGGAGGCAGGGGCATAAACTGTACCATGTTAACATAAAAGAACCGTACCATGATAGGGAGGCCTTGGTGCTAAGCATTTGATATAGAAGGCAGGAGGAGTCTGAGGGGGGATCTATGGCTACAGGGAGCCAGCCATCAAACTCCCAAATTTCTATGGTGGAGCCTAGGATCACAAGCATATGATAGGACATTGCAGCACTGTACTTGGGTCAGCAATGCCAAGGCAGCAGAAATCTCAAAACAGAAAATGGGGTAATATATTCTCAGATAGATTCATCCCTCTCAAGCAATGTTTCTCAAGGGTCACTTGAAAAACTTGCATGAGTCTTCAAGGGGGGAAGAAGTGTGATGAAAGGAGATACTGCCAGCCCAGCTAGCTGGAATTTTATAAGGAGCTGGCTTGTGGCACTGATAACTACCTTATAGTTGGGGCAAAAGGGGGCATAGCTAGTAAACCTGTGACAGCTTTTCCCAAGTGTGTGTGCATGTGTGTGTGCCTATAAATCAAACCTCAAAGAGTGTGTGTGTCAGCTATTTCAGCAGGGACATGAAGCACTGGTGAAACAGCGAAGGTGCTGGAGGTCTTAGCTTGGCCAATCTGCTGAGATCTCAACTCTATAGCTGTGCCAGTGGGAAGTCTTATTGGGGATCTGGAGAAAGGGTGACAAACCAGCCATGGACAGACTGTGGTCTCTGTGTGCTTTTAAGGGAAATTGCACTTGATGCAGAGAGCTGCATCTGGTAATACTGTGAGTGTACCTTGTCATCCTCTCAGGTTACATCTCACATTGGTGCCAGTGGTGAGTACTGAGGCTCCTTGATTACTGGTTCAGTGGTGGGCATCACAAAGACAAACAGGAATTGCAATACAAATTGAGAGAAAAGCATCCTTATGGTATATTTAGAAAGAAATCCAGGCGAGCGATTTTCATAGAGGTATGGAAGTTAGTGACGAGGCGAGAGTAAGGAGCTGTAAAGTATGAGTATGTATTTGTCCACATTTAGGGATATAGTTTATCCTTGTGTACAGCAAGGACAGACCCAACGTTTGGATAGGAAGTCTTTCAGAATGTGTTTGAAGGGTGGGAGAGTAGGTATTGACTTGATGGATAGAGATAAGCCCCCGGATTCACTAACCTCTGTGCAGGACTAGCTTAGTCCTGCACAGAAGCGCCAGTTTAGGAGCCAGACAGCAACGCGCCATGCATAGTAATGAAGGTGCACTGGCTGAGCTCCTAGGCTTACATAGAGTGTGTATGAGTGCAAGGGGCATGTCTGAGAGCAGAGCTCTCAGAATAACCATGCCCCTGCAATGTCGAACAGCAGAAGCTGTTATGAAATGAGTGAGATGACTCACAGGTGTCCTCATATCCCCACCAACAGACCACTACATGTACAACAGCAACAGGACATATAAATTGAAAGAAGAAACCCATCTATATATTTTAAAACACCAATTAAAGCTAACCATAGGTGTGCAGGTGTGCCCATCGCTTAACTATGGTTAATGTGGCTGAAATAGCAAAAAGAGGATAAAAAGCAGGATATGTGCAAATGAAGCAGTACAGCAATATTGTAGTGGGCAGAGCATTCTCCTCATGAGCAGTCAATGCCGGTTTGAGTCCCACTGCAGTACATTTCATTTCCATGTCAAATCACTGTTATGATCAATATATTTAGTTGTAAAACCTAATAAATAACATATATGTGTGAACTGGTGTAGTAAGCAGTGTAATGTATAATAACCCCATACACTTGCCAAATCCACCACCTCCCCAAAAACCAGTAGACTATTACTGTCAAAAATAAAGCAGCAGTAAGGATAAATAAGCACGAGTAAGCAGGTGCAAGTCTGTTTGCATGAGAGGAAGCAGTGCTTACACAGCGTAAGCAATAGTGAGGCTAACCATGTGTAAGCGGATGGCACCAGAAGTTAGCAGTGCTTACAGTCGCTCAAACCCGCTGACAACTGTGTAAAAGTGCTTCAACTACTCTGTATCCAACGGGCCTCATTCTAGCCAGCAACAAATTAAACAGTCCCTGCAAGGCTCAAACACATGAGCCAACACACCATAGGCAATGTGATTTACCACTCAGCCACTGCAGATATACATAACCCTGACATTTCCACAAACATAGCATCCAGCAATACCATTCAACATTACAGGACATGTAGCTAAATATGTAGATATATGTGTGTGCGTGTGTGTGTATACATCTATAACTAAATAGATATATACCTCTCCCTCTCTGTATTACATATGTATACATATATAGACATACATATATACATATGCAGACATCCATACATCTATATATCGTTAGATAAATATACAGCAATATAAATATATATATATATATATATATATATATATATATATATATATATGTGTGTGTGTGTGTGTGTGTGTGTGTGTGTGTGTGTGTGTGTGTGTGTACACAGATATATATATATATCTATGATATGCAACAGCACATAAGAAACATAAGAATGACATATATGACCAAAGGCACCGTCAATGGGGGTGAGGGGTCTTGATCAACATAAGTGTTACACATACCAATGCCCCCCCCACAGCCAAACAAGTGAAACATACAAACAAGCACA
Source organism: Protopterus annectens (assembly GCF_019279795.1). Classification (NCBI taxonomy): domain Eukaryota; kingdom Metazoa; phylum Chordata; order Ceratodontiformes; family Protopteridae; genus Protopterus; species Protopterus annectens. The sequence continues at coordinate 777,309,496 of NC_056749.1, read as the reverse complement.
CAAACAAAGTAAACAAGCCGCTGCTTCCTAAACCACAGGCAGGATACTACCAGTGGGAGAAACATTACGGACCCGCTAAGTCTAATCTGGAAACAAAGACAGGAACGTCCCTTGTGGGACAACCCAAAAATTCTTGGGTATTTGGATTTCCATCATTACACAGATTCATCAAGGCAGGGTGCGTATGTACTCAGACTACAAAGTTGGGAAAGCCTGATGATCCATGGGTTGAGACAATGTACGTGATGGGTCCCGAGAAGTGGAGCGTGGGCAGTTTGTAGTGGTGTGGTTAGACCCGACCTGCACCCAGAGAAAGGATGAGTGTGGAGTAGGAGGAGTGGGGGTATGGGATAAACTTATGGGTCGAAGCGTGTAGGTGTTGGATGGAGAGGTTCTAATTTGACCTCCTCGTGGATGTATGCAATAGTGTGAATTGGGCAGAGCAGTTGCCTAACGAGCAGGCATTCCCGTTATGAGTCCCACTGCAGCACAGTCTATTTTAGATGGTAAAGCAAGTTATAACCAATTTTGTTGTTGCAAAACCCACTAAATAACACCAAATAATACATGGTTGCAGCCCCCTACTATAGGCATGTAATCCATTCTAATTGGCATTGCAACTTATTATCATTGTCCTCACCCCCACCCAGGGGTGTGAGTGTCCAAATCTACATCCAAAGTCAGTGTATATGCACAGTTGTTGCTGTAGAAGAAATGGCCAGCTATAGACCTTCCCTTCCCTTCAGCCTTCCTGCACATCCCTGGCTATTTCCCCTACTGTCTTTCCCTCTTTGTGCCCCTTTTTCACCACTTACCTATCAACCTCCTTTTCTTTTAAAGTTTAAAGTTAAAATAGGTGACACCCTCTCCCCCAACTATATTGGCAAAATCTGGAACTCCCTACCCACATCTATTACCTCAGCTGTCTCAAAGGACACATTTAAAAAAGACTTGATGGAACACCTCAAGTACACTTGGATCTGCACATGCTCGCCACCTGGCTAAATCCCCCCACCTTAAACTCTGTACCCCTACATCAACTACTGAAACTAACACCTCTGTTTCCTGCCTTGCATACATATCCCAACATCCTTTAAACCTTCACTATTGCTCCCCAATCACTTATCCCCACAACCTACTATACAGTTACAATGTCTCCCCTCTACCTACCTACCTACCTACCTACTCCGTCACTATTCTCTTCTGCTCTACCACACAAGAATGGAATAACTAAATCTTAACCTGAATATTTGAGCGTATTCTATCCAGAACTGTTAAACTGGAATCTAACTTCACCTCAAACTGACCTTTGTCAACCTTCATACCTGACATGTAAACTTGAACTAAGCATGAATAATACCTACATGTTAACTTAAACTAAGCATGAATAATATGTTACTTAGTTAAGTCTGTTACTCTCTATGAATGTGAACACCTCTGTATTACTTGAAATGATTAGCTGATTTTTACTGTGGAGCTTTTCTCCCTGGGCCTCCGCTGAAAATGGACAAACATCCAGTCGGATTTTCCCAGTCAACAAATGTAAAATAAATAAATTTGCATGGGGTTAAGCAGGAGTAAGCACTTTTAAGCAGCAGTAAGCAGGTTTAAGCCTGTTTGCACGGTGGTAATCAATGCCTACACAGGTTAAGCAATGTGGAAGCTGAGTGTAAGAAGCCGTAAGCGGAGGTTAGCATTGCTTACTCTCGTGCAAACCAATGCAAACCTGCTTAAAATTGGTTAAAAGTGCCTTACTCACTCTGTATCCAACAGCTCTTGTCCTGCCCAGCAGCAAAATAATCTGCACTCCCAAGTTGCAACCCCCGGACCCTGCACGCCATAGTCAAAGTGAGTTACCACTAAGCCATGGCAGATACACATACAGCTGCTGTTATCACAAACATATCATCCAGCACAGTCATTCAACAGCATAGGAAATGTATGTAATTATGTAGATTAATATGAGCAACCATTTGTACATTGCTCAAATACAGTATTTTAAGCGGTCTATGTGTATCATAAAAACAGTGCCTGCCCAATCATGCTGTGAGAACAGTAGTCTTGCATAATTCTTAAGAGAATAATAAAAAACAGTGCATGTCAAGGGGGTGTGTGGGTGTGCTTCATGCACAGAATGTCAAACCTGGGACACCGGTTCCGCAGAACCAGGAGATGAGGCTGGCCAGGTGTGTGAGCAAACCGCTGCTTCTCAAACCCCTGGCAGGATGCTACCAGTGGGATAAACAGTGTAGACCAGCTAAGTCTAATCCTGACACAAAAACAGGTCCGACTCTGCCAGGACGAACCAAAAATTGTGAGTCACTCTGATGTTTACACCTGTCTCGGAAGATGAACAAGGCAAGGCTCATACGTACGTGGACTAAATGGATGAAGAGCCTGAAGAAGCTTGGGGTGAAACAGTATACTGTTTGAGTACTGAGATGTGCAGTGAGGGCAATGTGTGGAGGTGTGGTATGGCTGGACTAGCAACTGAAGAATGGATGGTTGCTGTGTACTTGGAGCTGAAGGGGCAGGGGAAGGAACCAGGGGTATGATATTATAGAAGAAATATGCAAATGAAGCAACACAGCAATAGTGTAGTGGGCACAGCATCCGCCTAATAAGCAGGCACTCCCGGTTCAAGACCCACTGTAGCACAGTATATTTTACATGGCAAAGCAAGTTATAACCAATAGTTTTGTTGCAAAACCCTCTAAATGACACACACATATATATATATATATATATATATATATATATATATATATATATATATATATATATAAAAATATAAACTGGAGTACTTCAAGAAATGCAGATGTGAAGTATCAGTGTCAGACTGAATAAGGCACTAGTAAGCAGGTTTAAGCACAAATAGGCAATAGTAAGCGGGCTCCAGCCCATTTGCATGGTGGTTAGCAATGCCTACACTGGTTAAGCAAATCTGAAACTAACACCCTGTAAGCAGATGTAACTGCAGGTTAGCAATGCTTACTTCCACTCAATCCTGCTAACAACTGACTAAACATGCCTTAACCACTCTGTATCCAACAGCTCTTGTTCTGCCCAGCAACAGACTCTGCTAGGCTCAAACACAGAACCCTACACACCAGAGGCAAAGTGATTTACCACTAAGCCACGTCAGATATACATAACCTTGATGTATTCAAAACATATCAACCAGCCCAGTCATTCAACGGTACAGAGAATGTATTCCAACATGTAAATGTATTTGTGTGAGTAAATATAGTAATATCTAAACAGATGCAACAAATCAATAGATGTAGATATCCATATATATATATATATATATATATATATATATATATATATATATATATATATATATGGCCACACATCTGTAGATAGCAATGGTAGATTGAGAAATACAAATATGTCCACATGCACCGTTAATGGGGTTGACACACCAAACAATATACATCATGTATGAATAGGCATATCCCACCCACCACAGCCAAACACGTCCACCCTGCAATACACTAAAGTGTTACAGATCCCATAAGCAGGACCTGACATGACATGTGCACAACATGTAAACAATACTACAACCCATCTGTATGAAGTCAGTCTGGTACTGGTAACATATCATGCAGTAAAGTGTGGCTCCCATAGGAAATGTAAAATATGGAAGCTATCAACATCCCCAGGATACATATACACAGGCACATATATGCAGATACAAATATATATATATATATATATATATATATATATATATATATATATATATATAGATATATCCATATATATACAGAGAGAGAGAGAGATACATGTGACTACACAGACACACGCAGAGATATGTACAGTAAGATACATATGTAGAAGTTGCACACAATATGGAACAGACACTATGCCTACAGTTCACACCTGAACAGCTGGACACTGTATGAGCCACCCATACAATTACAATTGTCGCCTGCAACATATACCCACAGAGAGGTCATAGGAAAAACACCACACACAGGTTTGCAGAAATGGAAAACCTTTATTTGTGTACTATTACAGTTCTATGTGCCATGTCATATAGCTATGTAGACACTGACATCCATATAAACAGAGTAATGCAACTGTGAAATAGTGATACTAAGACAGTAGTCTGGAAAGTTTCACAACTGTCATTGTCCAGGCCAATGCCTTCATATTGTACAATTGTAAAGATAGTCAGGGCCACAGGATACCAAACAATCAACAGTATGTAATACAGGTGTATAGTTCAGCTGGCTCCATCTACACTCTGTACAAATTCACTAGGTGTTGAAGACTTCAGTTGGCCAAATGGTTATGTAACTCTTACATAACAAGGCATAACGGACACCATCACAAGCACACTGACAAACAGAACAGTCTTGCATGGCAGGAGGCGATAGGCCTGCATTAACCCAATATATGTGAGTAATGTAAAGATAGGTGAAGTATATGGTACTGTACATGCAGATACCTTAAGGCAGCTCACCCCTGATACCCCACATTTTGTAACAGCCTTGGTCAGTTATGGTGCATCCCCCTCCCCCCAGACTCAATACTACTGGCCCATATACCACTGTTACATACACTGGCCTCCAGAGTGCATAAGGGCACATGCATTGTTTTGGTGTAGCCCACACATATATGGCCCCAGCACCACTGTATGTATGGGGGATACAACAACAGTGGACTGATGGCAGCAATGGCAGTGTGATATACTCACAGCCCACTACAGAACAACCCCTTACAGCATGTCATATGTGCAAAGCTTGGTATGTAGGTGGAGGACAGAGGCTGGAACCAGGCCCATATGTGGGAAACTGTTACCATACACTAAGTGAGTTGCTGGTGTTACAGGATAGTCTGCAACCTAACTTTAGTCAGGGAATTGAGTTTAGAAACATAAATGGATGTAGCCATGTACTGATAGCACTCAACACACACACTGCCAGTGATATATCTGACACAAGACCTTTGTGGTGGACAGACAAAATATGATAGGCATACCTCTGGCCACCAACAGGATAGGCCCACAGTTGAGAGCTGTGCAGACAGAATGCATTCCAAGGTAAACTAATATGTACACACATACCCTGTAACACAAGTACTATACAAAGCATAACACAACTGTACTCACACTCTGCCTGTAGTTCTGGAACCTCCTACAAATATGTAGTTGGCCTAAGTGTGCCGGTTCCCCTGGAAGAGGTATTGCTACCTGCTGTCTAACACTGATGCCCACACACAGGAAGGATATCCATCACACAGGAAAGGTAAAGGGACCACTCACACATGATGTGGTGATTTATAGTAGCTGGTTGCCATGACAGTGGTAATTGGAAGTACTACACAGCAAGCTGCATGCAGATGGCAAGTGTAGGACACTGACTGGTGCAGAGGCCATCACCTGATCAAGTGCATCACCTACTAAAGCCAGGCTGCAATCTACCACAAATAGCTCAATCCAGTCACAGGATAGATAATGCAAGCAGGAAAAAAAAACAAAACAAGCAAAAAAAAAAAAACGGGAATAAAAAACCCAAAGAACATTTACAGCTAACAACGCACCCAGCTATGCATCTGCCAGGCATTATTACATACTTCTCACAACAGGTATGTGAAGTATATGTACATGTATTAGAGTGTAGCACCTGGTCCATAGTACTGTGATAGATGATGTGGAATGCGTTATATGTGCCAGCAGGTGTTGTTGTGATGATGGTCAACTGAATTGCTATGGACAATAATGTTTGTCCCTGTGGGTAGAGGGCCATAGCTATTAACTGTGCAGGTCAGCACAGACAGACAGGATGTAAGCCATCATAGTGTGTGTTGTGTAATGGGGAATATGCATATGATGTGGCCAATAGACAGTGGTGGAAGTAATGCGAGTATGATGGACATGTGGAAGCCACGGACCACCACTGGCATGATACCCAGGTGAATCTGTAATGTAGCATGGCAGAATGCCATAGGTGTGTAATAGAGTTACCTGCAAATAGGTCCCAGATATACCCCAACAATATCAGACATTGTTCATATGTGGCACTTGTCTGTGTTGTAGCAAGGCAGAACAGTGCAGTTGTGCAGGGAGGTGTCGTGAGATTGTGGAGCTGATGTCTGAATGTACCCCACATACAGGTATGCATATGTGTACATATCTCACAGATTTAATATCTAAGGATAAATGTATATAAGCATGTATGCCCAGAAATATACATATACCCATGTGTAGACATATATATGTGCACATATATATGAAGTCACATATATCTACACACATATAGATAAATACCGATATGCAAATGTCTACATCTGTACAAACACACACACACAAACAGATATATATGGAAAAACATGTCCCCTATATCACTACCACAGTGATGTGTGCTATGTGTGAGGCAGCAGCACACATAGCAATACAGACAGATATCTACAGCTGGCAGTGTGTGCACCATGGATGGGTATGTCACATGTTAGTCCCATCTTAGCACCACAATGCCCCTGCCTATGAAGTATGCAATGGGAAAATGGGGAAGTATGGCAGATACACACATGGTGGTGGTCAGGAATGGTAGATATAGAGGACGGTCTACAGGGGTGGTATGTGACACATGTGGTGTGTAAACACTGTGGATGGTGTGTGTGGTCCGTGATGTGGATGCCCTATGGTCCCCAATATGGGCACAATGGGAACAAGGCTCCCACCAACTGCCACTCACAGCAGCAGTCCACATCCTGAAGGTGCCAGGTCTGGTGGCTGAGCAGGAGGAGCATGTTGGCCATGTGAATGTGTACTGGGTGCCTCAGACAGATGTAGCACATCCCTCATGTGTCTGTGGAGCCTAGTATGGAACAGACCCTAGACCTGAGATCAGGGGACAGGAACATGTTGGTGTTTGCCCGAGGGGGGTGGGCCAACATCCCCTGGCTGGTTCCACCTGATGGTATTGCTGTAACAGTACAGGAGGAGGCCCCAGGTTGGCACACATGTGATTTGGCCAGGTATTCTGGTCAGATGGGTGTGGAGAGGTGTATCAGTTGGCCAATGGAACATATACATGTTATTGTGTCACTGTCATAGTACATATGTTGGTAGTAATAGTCTACACAATCCCGGTACATGTCCAACAGCATGCATATAACCCCCTATAACAGAGACTGTCAGATGTGCAGCAATCTTAGAGCAGCCACACCACTGGCGTATATGTAACCATAGTGGCCCTGACAATGGCATGCAAGTGAATAGTCTTTAACAGGCCAGCAATGTTAGTGTCCACACGGGGACATGGCTACAATCACGTAGCAGAAAGTGTGGTACACTACACAATCTGTCCAAACGGTAGTTAAGCTATAGCCATACCTGCATAGTCTGTTGAAGCTGATATGGTGGTGGGGGGGGGGTGACAGAGATGTGTATTATGAACTATGGTAACCTTGCCATATGAGTCACTCAGGCCTGTTCCCAACCTCATGTTTTTCAGACACAATGGCACACATCTGGCTGCTGGCGTATTCCGCAGAGGAGAATGATATAATAATAAACCACCTAGTACTGCACTACCAGGTCCTGTTTGGCAGGACAGCACAAGAACAGCAGGAGTGGACCACCCTGTGGAATGATCTCGTCCACAGGGTCAATGATGACGGCCTGCATAACTGCAGTTATGAGTAGGTCTGGCATCATTGCAGTGTCCTGCTTCACAATGCCTGTCAGCATGCTGACGCAGTCCTAGAGATTACCTTGCCATGGGGGGCCTTGCCATCCATCAACCCCCTGACATGTGTGGAGGAGCTCCTGGCCAGCCTCATGGCACCTGCCCATCCTGAACACCATCAACCACTGGACCCCTTCATGGAGGTGGGTGTCACCCACGCAACAGCCGAGGAGCATGCAGATAAGGACACAGGGCACATCAGTAGACCACTGTTGTGTAAATATCCGCAGTGGTACAGGTAGATCATGCATATCTGATATGTTATACAAATATTGTGTTGTTGCATTGTAGTGATAAACAGATGTCCAGATGTGGCAGTATTGTGTGAATTTACAGTTGATGTATGGTAGCACTGCACCCAGCCTGTAGCAGTGCCACAGGTGTGGCCACTGACATTGCAACTCTCACTCACTTATATAGGTCCCTCCGGGGTAACAGCAAGGCAGCAGCCTGAAGCTGGTGAGTATGTCTTATGTCGACGCATGCCAACACACCGGACATGTAATGGTGATGTAATATTCAATGCACGCATCTAACACACCTACCCTGAATACATGCTGTACATGTGCATGTATTGTTGCTGTGAAATGCATGGTCTCACAGGGGACATGATGGGGTATTGAAAGGGTATATGACACACCTGCATGACAACTAACATCATGTCATTGCTGAATGTGTCCACAGGGGGTAACATACTGTTGGTAGACATAGCCTACAGTAGTGACATGTTCTAGACAACACCCATACAGTGCAACACCAGTGTACATACCTGTAGGCCAATGCCAACTGCTGCTGAGATGCACTATGGCATACAGCATTACCGTAATCCACATTATCAGCTGGGTCTAAGCTGCAATGTGGTGTTCAGTGTATGGGACACTGAAAGCTAACAAATATGTGTAGGGTTTACCTGTCATGGATCTGCATAAATGCTGACAGGGGGTCTCAGCATGAAACACCAGTGCACTGCAGCAGAGATCCTAAGGATGGTAGGAATGGCTCTATCTGCATAAAGTCAGGCCCAGGACCCATGGCAGCCATAACCCTACCCACACTGCAATAGTGACGGCATTGTGTAAACACCATGGGATGTGCACATGAGTGGACCTTGCAATCATGCAGAATAGGGGGACATGTGTAGGGTAGGCTGAAAATACACTGGCAATTGCTGAAGGCCCATGCTGGTATACCCCTGCCATGAGCAATGACTGCTTTAGTGCACACAACAAGAGGTGTGATAAACCATCATGATAAGGGTGTGCACACACATCCCCACATGGTGTGTATGCATTGCGGTCAGCAGCTGCACACCTAACACAATCTGTAGACACTGCATGTGAATGTACAGGACATATGTTACATACCAGGTGCATGTACAGGTAAGAGCTGCAGTGCTGCGGTCCCATGCCAGATCAAGGATGTATGTGTAAAAGCAATAAAGGTGTGTACACCGCCCATAGCCGCAGTATGTTCTGATGGTTGTCAGTGTAAGCATTTCTGCAGTGGCCATACATGGTCTGTTGATGTTGTCAGCTGTAAATCAGACATCCGGGATTCACCAATGACAACAGTCCACATATCATCCAAGGTATGTTTTGTTGAAACACATAGGGGCTGTGAGAGGTACAGCTGGCATAACTGACATGGTACTACACATTCTGCAATGGGTTGGACACCTATGAGTTGTGGTGCACAGTACATGGCAGGGTTCAGAACAGGTGCACAGCAATAATGTGTACATGGGTGCAGAGGTATCCAGGGGGAAGGGCATCACCTAGTCACAGCACATGCATCATACACATGTATACCAGTGCTAGTATGGTGTGAATATAGCTGAACTGCATGCTATTCTGTACCATTTGTTCTGCATGTTGGCAGATGGGTAATTGGAGGACTGTGTGTATGATCATTGTGCAACCTCGCCTGTATGTGTGTGTGTGTGTGTGTGTGCATCCTGGTGGTTAGTTTGCCTGCAGGGTCACTGTGATGAAGTGGTGGGAGGTAGATGCATGTATGATGCGTGTGTGCATGTGTGTGTTTGTGTGTGTGGCTATGTATGCACATGTGTGATTGTGGGGTACTCATATGGCTGTACCCCCCTTTGGGACTGTGCAGTACATGGACATGGAGTGCCACATTGCACACCAGGAATACCTGTCATGTACTCACAGGACAGCAAATAGTATAATATGGCCTGTAGCTTGGATCAGGCATCCAGAGTGAATGTAGAACCCAGGTACACACTTAATATTGCTGACAGCGGAGAGGTCATCTACAGCCCACATATGCAGCTCTGCAGATGCATTGGGGAAGAAATAGTCAACACCAGAGAGTGTATCCATATATTACAGCTGACGCATGATGGCCTGACAGAGCAGCATATCCGACATGTACTGAGCATTACATACATATGACACACCAATGGGAGCTATTATGGCTACAACATAGTAGCCCACACATAGGGGCCATGCACATCATTCCAGCCATACAGATGGTGTATACCGAATGACAGCATTGAGGCCATGTTACTCCACTACACACAGGTCAGGCAGGTAATGTAGCAACAGGCCTTGTGTTGTGGCCGCTTGTGTGGGCATTTAGAGGACTGTGATGTTAATGAGTGGTAGCAATGTGTGTATGTTAACAAGTGTGATGCAGGATGTGTTAACACATGGACATATATGAGGGGCTATTTGTAAAGGCATGGACAGGTAGGTAGTACGGAGATGTGTGTGTGTGTGTGTGTGTGTGTGTGTGTGTGTGTGTGTGTGTGTGTGTGTGTGTGTGTACATACTGTTAAGCAATGCTGTACAGGTTTTAAAGTGCGGTTATTGTTTTCTCCCACAGGTGGCGAGGTGGGTCAGTGTCCCTCCTGCACCCAATATGATGTTGGTGTCCATACAGACACCGATGATGATGATGATTAGAATGGTGAGGCACAGGTGGGGTTTTCAGGGGTAGACACTGTGCCATTTGACATTCTCCTTTTAGCCACCCCCCACACACAGTTACAGTGCCTATACACACCCCAACACCAGTGGCCATAGCAGAGGGACAACTGGCATTCAGTGGCAGTGCACGGGAAAGTGTAGTAACCATGCCTACTGTGTCCAGTCACAGCAGGCATAGCCAGATGTCTGGCAGGATGCCACATAGGCTGATGTCCCAGGGTGCTCATGGTAGGGCCACTGGACATCATGCCCCTGGCATAGGCAACATAGCTGCAACCAGCAGAAGCATAGTCCAGGCTGTAATGGTGGCACAGGCATGTATTGAGCATTACACCAGACAGGGCCTTAGGCTGCAGAGGGCTGCACTTGCTACTGTAGGCGATAACCTCTCTGAAGTGGCGTCTGCCATCCGTGCTTCTAACGAGCAAGCAGATAGATGGCATGATGAGCTGATGGCCCTCATCAGCTGTGGTATGTCCGTGCTTCGACATGTGGTGGGGATGCGGTGATGCCCACGTGGACATGGCCCAGCAACACCAACAGCTGATACTCAGCGTGGGCATGCTGGGACACCAAGGGGCTTCCATAGTGGCAGTAGCAGCCCCAGCAGTGTGGGGGATGTGCTATCCACATCACACCACAGCAGGTCACATGCACATGGTCCTGGCCAGTCCCAAGAGGAATGTGGTACCAGCAGACAAATGTCATCAGCAGGTGAGAGTAGCACTTCAATGCATGTACCTGCTCGTGCCCAAGGAAACCCTGACAGGCACAGTCCACGTGTCCATGGTCAGAGGCAGTGAACTGCACACCCTGCCAGGTAAGGTCTGCAGCTGTCCATAAACACCTGTGTAGGGCAGCCACAAGGCAAAACTGTGTGCATGCATACCCACACACTATGCAAACACACCTGGGCACCTCATACCTACACACACCACATCACCTCAGCCAGCTCCCCAGAATGCACCCCTTATCCACACACATGGTATCAAATGTATGGCCCACCCTAATCCTCTGGCAGACCAACACCACACCCTGTGCATATGATGATACCTGTGCCCCATCCCTGTCATCCATACCATCGATTCAGGGAAAGGCTGATATGGTTCTGATGCACATGGTGACTGTACACCAGTGTACCACAGTCCTGCAGTGTAACATGTTGTAGGGTATAGAGTGTGAGGCATAATTGGCAGGTAATGTAGCCGTCCGGCAATGATGCCATCTAGCTGTTAGTAACATTGCTTGGTTGTGGTCTCTAAACTGATATGCAAGTGTGTTGTAGGTGTATATGTGTCAGCACAAGGATTGTCTGCAGTCATATTGCATGACACCATGGCAGTGACATATCTGGGGTACAGTCAAACACATTTCACAGGTCACTGTACCGGGTATTGCCTGTGCCACATGTACAGGTGGCCCACTGAGGGATGTATACCCTGAAACCTGATGTAGACCCATCCACACACACGCACACTGTTACTTGCCAACACTGGGACTAGACCCCTACCTAGCAATGTCATGATACTTATCTGTGTGGCTTACATTGCACAAACACTGCCTTAACCACTCTGTATCCAACAGACCTTGTTCTGGCCAGCAACAAAATGAGCAGCCCTTGAAGGTCATGAACTCAGGGCCCTGTACAGTGAAGTCACACCACATGACCACTACACCATGGCCACTGTAGAGACAGGTGTTGTGTTACCAATATAGCTGTCATTACCCAAATTGAGTGGTATTGAACACTTGCCTTTGTGTCCTAGATTGTGTAGTCCTTGTCATTAATGTGACTGTTGCATCACATATGTTGTTTTATCATAATGTACACATAGCAGATACATACGATGGGATACATGTGGCAGGATATACGCAACCATGGTGTTTACTCAAGACAGGTATATGGTTGTATACATATAGGTGTATAGTCTACATGTACATACACAGGTATACACATACATATGTCTGTATACACATCTGTATAGTGCTACATATAAATGGCCATGTGTACATCTCTTCGTATGTACATATGTATACATATCTATACATATATGTATATATAGGTATACGTATATGTACATATAGATATATGTGTATATAGCTATATATGTATGCACATCCTATGTGTACAGATATGCCTATTTATGTTGGTGTGTGTGTGTGTGTATATATATATATATATATATATATATATATATATATATATATATATATAATATATCTATGACTATATGTGCATACATATCTATACCAATGTACCTATTACTGTCGATATATCTGTAGATATCCATACATTTATGTGTATATGTATCACTATCTGTATATGTGTAAACATATATTGCTCTGTATATGTATATATCTGGGTGTGTACATGTATATCTATGTACATATACATACCCATCTATATATGTTAATATGTATATGTGTAATTATATATATATATATATATATATATATATATATATATATATATATATAGATGATTATATGTACAGATGTTCTCACCATATGTCCTGGACACGGAGTATAGACCTACCCCAGCCCCTATAGTCACAATGTCATAGTGCAAGTGGATGTCAGGTATGTATAGCAGGTATATTAGTAGACTGTTGCTACTGTAATTGCGATTGCCTTCACAGACATGGTGTGTGTGGGAGGTCACATCTGTTTTCCACATGTGTGCCACTGGCTACTGACAGACATCCTAAGGACATCCTGGTAAAGTACTACTGCTAGCACATAATGCCCCATGGACTGCAGCACAGATATTGGCTAATATATGTGGACATTCTGAAACACTCTTTACAGTCCAGAGGTATACACAGACCCCTTAGTGCTAAACATGTGTACTGTGCATGACAATATGGAGGTTAACAGCCATGTAGATGGGTATAACACATAATGACTTGTATACATATGGCACCATAAGTTATGCATTCACACACCCCTGTCTGGCCTGACACATAATAACCACTGGTACATGGGTGCCATGGCCACATACTACCCATTAGATAGTGACATACATCTGTACAGCATCCCACTGCTCTGTCTGACATACATGACTGTTAAGGGAGACCCGTCAGCAGTACATCTGGCAAGTATCTCCACATGACATCTCACTGGATAAGTACACTAAGCTGCTAGACATGTAACAATGCACTGTGCAGGCTACAGGCAGACTGGCTCAACACTGGCCAACATCTCCTATGGGGGAATGCATGTGTACTGCATATATAACAGGCTCTGCAGGCATGTCACACCACAGGGTAAGATACACTTGTGTGAAGGTGCATAACCACATCCAATGTGAACACAGCCACAGCCACATATAGTAAGCTAGCATAAAAGTACAGTATATGGACTATCTGTTCAACACCATCCTCATATGTGCCACTCACAGACTAACCCTATATATACTGGGCTGCTACACGGTGTGGTCTGCTGTCGGTCTGTGATATGGGAAATGTGTGTATGGCCCTACAAACATGTAAACCAATACGGTAATATACAGTGGAGCAGCATGTAACATCTGATAGGATGGGACCTATAACAATGACATCTACCACAGTCTGTACACAGTCTAAAGAACATGTTCACAATACACACACTGTCGACATTCACCATAGTTACACAGACCTCAGTACTGTACAAATGACCACGGAATGTCCTAGTAATGTCATCAAATATCACCCGTACTGTACATAACATGTGTAGCAGTCTGATATCTCCCTGGCTTGCTATCAGACATGATGACACTAATGATGGTGTACAGCACATATGCACCTCTTAATGCACGACATATGTACAAAGGTTAACAGAGTTGTGGTTGGAAGGACATACACAGGGCCAATATTGACATGTTGCTGTGATAACCTCATATATGTACTGTCGTAATAGGGTTTATTGCAACATGTGTCCTATGAGGGATATGAAGTCAGTAACTGTCACGGCTTTCACCATCTACAGACTGCAATTCTCACACTACCTTCTGCAGTTCACAGATACGTACTCTGTGGGTAACACATGACACCAACACACTGCCCAGTCTGCAGACAATCCTGCAGATGCAGATTCCTCATAAACATAGTACTGACATGGTAGGTATTACAACATGTAGGACATCCATATCCACACACACACTGTTAAACCAACATTACTCCACATGCAGTATAGCAGCACTTACAGTCTGTAATCAGGTCAGGCACATCCTCCTCCTGTGTGTTGCCCTGTTTCCACAGTGTAAGTTGTTAGAGGTAAATCCCCAATCCATATGAGATGCTGTTCGCCAAACGACAGATCTAGCTCCTGCCCACAGTGGATGTAAAGAGCCAACACCAAAATGATGTTCCTTGATATTGGAGTGTGTTTCCATGCAATTGGCTATGGGAATGTTACCACAGCTGTTCCACATGCACTCAGCTAGAGGAGGACTGCAATTGGTGCAGAGGCCATCAGCTGATCATGACCATCACTTACAAAACACAAGCTGCTGCCTAACAAAGCAGGTGTACATCCCACATCTACCAGAGAGGGTGTGGACGGGGCAGACAGAGACAATGTATGTCAAGGAAGGTGTGGGTGAGTAAAACTTAAGCATGTTTGTGTCACACACCTACCAGTACGGGGTTTCAAACACCTGACTCACTATGTATAGCTATCACATGTGTATGCAGTTATTGCATGCACCACATAGCTTACATGTTGGTGAGCTGTCCAGACGTATATGTGCTGGTGAGTGACATCTGCAACACTGTTGCGATACAGAAGGTGTAGCACATGAGCCTGTCCACATGAACAGGTGTCAGTGTCAACACAGCCACATTCTGTGAGGAACCCAAACACATTGCCACACTTGGCAGGGTAGTGAATACACTTCCTAACCAGTTATTTTGCCACAATACAGTAATTCATAGGTATCAATTGGCCCAAAGGGGTTACCCTGGGGTTCTATGATCAAAGGGTATGTGATGGTGTCTGCATACTGACGAGTGTCTACACTAACAACTGCTACTGCCAGATATGTCTGATCCACTGGTGTTTACAGACATGGCCTTCATGTGTTGTGTGAGCATGCCCAGTATGACCTTTCAATATGCTGTTGCATTACATTTCCTTCATTTCTCTAACTGTATGAGCATGCCCAGTATGGCCGTCTGTATTGCATGTGTGGGTCAAGTCCAGGTAGTTTGTACTGCAGTGCTGTCCTTTGTGCTGTACACTGACATACTACTGACATGGCAGGTATTATATGGCATGCTGTGTCTGCAGGGTATCCATCGATCATTTGGCATTGACTGTTACTACATTTCAACATAGCGGGGGGGCACACCTGACTGTTTCTTCATCTCTACACAGGATTGGGGGGGCACACCTGACTGTTACTATATTTCTATGTAGGTTGGGGGGAGGGCACACCTGACTATTTCTACATTTCTACTTAGGATTGGGGGGGGACACACCTGACTGTTACTATATGTCTACGTAGGATGGAGGGGCACACCTGACACTTGTACACATTTGCTGGGACTGTGCTGGTATATCGGATACTCCATTTCAGTCTGTAGTCTTACCTATCGTGCTGGCTAGAGGCATACCAGTGTACTACAAATTGTGGCTTTGGTTGCCCTACATATTATTGTCTGACTTCCTACCCTTCAGAACTAACATCCCACTGCCTGCCTTGCTGTGATCTGTCTGTGTAGGCCTGGAGGGGGTTAACCGTAGCCATCATTCTGGGGCCATGGCCCAGGCTCTGTTTGGGTTTGTCTACACCTGTCCTACTGGTTGACACTGTTGTTGGATATGTGAACCGTCCTGACTGGCATGTGTGGGTCATATGGACACACATGTCACCCAGCACATTTTCTGCAGTGGTTTTTATCACCCTGTGTAGTACTGGCTAATATGGTGACTCCAATATGTGTTACAGATGTCATGGTGCCACTATGGGTATCTACTTTCTGCTGCAATAACATTCAGCCACCCAATTCCCTTGCATGCTCACATTCATACCATAGCTACAGGTAACAACACATTCTACTCCATTTGGCAATTGGTAGGTTGACTGACTTACCTTGTGGGCGTGCCAGACTTGCGGATGGTGCTGGTGGGCTACCTATGTTGGATGCACATAGTACACTCCCTATACATGGTTGAGCACAGGTAGTGTCATGTTTGGCATCCCTTTTACTGTATGTGCGAGTCAGAGAGAGGTGTAATTCCCTGGGTTCCAACTGTGTCAGTGCATGTGCTATGCGTTGCCTGTTTTCCAAGGCCAGGGCATATTGGGCATGCCTCCTTCTGCCTACTTGGGCAGGCTCAGGTTGATCCTCCTCCAGGTCACTCTGCCTGTGCAGGCCTTGGCGCTGATGGAGGGCTGTGAGGCTGTGCCCTATGCTGTTCCTGATGCAGCTGTTTCTGCAGGATCATATTGTGTAGCATAGCACATGCCATAACATTTTGGGGACGTGTGGCTGGTGAATACTGCAAGGCTCCACCGGATGTGCCCAGACACCGGAACTGTGACCTGAGCATCCCAAACACATGCTCTATTATATGTCTGCCCTGTGCATGTGCCTCATTATAGCGTTGTTGTTCAGGTGTGTGTGCATTTCTGATGGGTGTCATCAGCCATGGATCCAGTGTGTACCCAGCATCCCCCACTAGGTGGCCATAGGGGATGTCCCCATTGGCAAATATCTGGTACACCTGCGTCAGATGTCATATGTGGGAATCATCATAGCTTACAGGGCAGCCTGCACACATATTCATTATAATGCCCTGGGCATCGCACACAACCTGGCAGTTGATGGAGGGGATGCCCCTGTGGTTGATGTATGCCCTAACCTGCTCACCGGGTGGTGCTTTGATGCATATGTGCATGCAGTCTATAGCACCCACTACCCCAGGGTATTCTGCTATTTGGTGGAAGAGATGCATATTGCTGGTCAACACCTCATGGGTGTTGAGGAAAAATATGTGCTCACTGGCATGTGCTAACATGGCATCCAAGAACTGGTGGAATACTCTAGATGCATATGCCTGTGAGATCCCCATGATATCCCCAGTTGTGCTTTGGAAGGTACCTGTGGCTAGTATACCTAGGCCTACACATACCTTGGTATCCACTGGGATGGGTTCCCCTCGGTCAGTTTGGTGTGACAGATGTGGCCAGCACAGCTCAATGCATTACTGTAGGAGGTCTCTGTCCACCCTATAGCACTCCACTATCTCCAGCTCATGTAGCCCCTGGTAGGTTACCCTGGGTCTGTACACTCTTCTCCGTCTCTTCACTGTGGGTTGTTTGGCAGCATTCACATCCTCATCACCCTCAGCCTCTTGCACATGTTGTTCTATGTTGTCTGCTGCAGCCCTTCTCATTTTGTAGGTTTGTTAGTTAAAATTTCCCTGCATGTATACACCGGTGGTGTAGAGTGTGGGGAAAAAACAGAAGGGAAGGTGTGTGCTTAGTTTATAGTAGTGTTCTGGTCTAGGCTGGTCTGCTGCCTGTGTAATTGGCTGATTCTGATACATTTCATTTGCCAGCTAAGCTAGTTCTCCTTGATTACCTTCCTACTGCTGTTTTCCCTTCCCATTGCCTTCCTGTTTAAGCCCATGTGCGTGCTGAGGTGTCATGTCATGGTTTAACCTCTTTTTCTTCCTGTACAACCCGGTGCATGGCGCGCACACCCGCTTAGGCTTTGTAAAGACTGCTAGGCAAGTTTAGACACACACCCTAGCATAGCTGTGCTAAGCTAGGAGCAACCCAGAGCCACAGTGCTCCAATCTGCATACGGTATGCCTGACACACACCCCATGGTGTCATCTACCTCCTAGGCTTGCACCAAGCTATTCCTACTTTTACACTGTCGGGACCTGGCTCACATCCTGGGGAAAACTAGAATTCACTATCGTTCCCCTCATTTGCATAGGATTGCCTGCTAATGCATAGTTACATGTCTCACACTGAGCCTCCCTCCTTAGCAACCACTACTCACTGCCCAGGTTGCCTTCTGCCTGCCATTGACTTGCATGGCAGAATACTGATTTTAGTTAAAATGCTTAATTTTGGCTCATTTTGTTATTTTCCCCCTGCACACCGCTGCCCTACGCTTAAGCAGCCGAGATCGGCTAATAAGAAATAAAAGTTGATTTTTTTTATTTTTGTATTGTTTGCAATGCCAATGGCCTTATACTTGGCCATTGACATGCTTACTACATAATATGCAACCTTTATTTGGGGCTGTCATAGCTCCATTTTGGATTTTGCAGAAATATACTCTGTTAATAACCAAGTACACTTCTGCTGATTGCACTAGTCCTGCACAGATGGTTGCAAGCTTCCTGGATCACAAATTCACCTAATTTGCATGGATTTCTCCAGCAAATGGGGTGATTTGCATACAAGGGCTTCATCCATGCAGGATTAGTGCAGGAGCTCTCATGCATGCCCATGCAGGCTGTTCCTGGATCGCACGGCAGACATATTGCCTACTTGAGCTCCACATTGTGCAAGCTGTTGAGAATCCGGGGCATGGAGTTCAAGGCCTTATCAACCTTGTATGAGTACAGATAATGACCAGCATATTTGATAATGATATTCTGTTAATTGTAGATTAAAACTAATAAATGATAGTAATAAAATAGAGGAGATACAATTCATTGCACTCTGCTGGGTTATTTTATGGTTATTAACAAAGTTTCTGATTATATTAATTCATTTGGCATAGTGTTATGCAGACATTTCAGTTGAAGTTCAAAAGCACAATTAATGCTCATTTTTATTGTAAAATTACTCTCCCCCAGATTCACTATCCTTCTGTGCATGACTAAGTTAGTCATGCACAGAATCGGCCCATTTAGACGCCTGACGGCAGCATGCCATGCATATTAATGAAGGTGGGCTGCCTGAGCTCCTAATCCTACACGGAGCATGGACAAGTGCAGGGGGCTTGTCTAAGAGCAGAGCTCTCAGAATACTTTACTTCCACTTATTCCGTTTTGTCTGATAAAGTTATGCAACAAGTTAAATATAGTTGGAGAATAATTAAAAGGGAAGTTGATTTTTTGGAAGGTAAAAAATTATGTTTCTCCTTTAGAAGAGGGAGAAGCATGAAGGATTTTATAGTTCACAGTAAATTTAAGATGCCAAATATAACTCTTACAAAATTACTTGATGAACAGGGCACATTTGCCTAAAGAGATATTAAATAATGCAAATTTCTA
>NC_056749.1:777266871-777289117 GCF_019279795.1 Protopterus annectens | reverse complement strand
TGGGGAAAAAATGACCTCCTTTTTTCTGGATGAAAAGCCCTTAGTGATGAGGTGTGCCACATAGAAGGATTTCCTGGCTGTTGTGGCGATGTGGTTATTGAAGGTGAGACCACTCTCCACCTGTGTCCCTAAGTTTCTTATCACACTTTCAGTGTTTAGTGTACTGCCACCTATGTGGTAATTCACAGGTACATGTTTTTTCCCAAAGGGGATAACTATAAATTTCTTGGCATTGAGTTTGAGCCCATGGCTCTGGCACCAAACATCTGTTTCTGTAAGACCTTTTGCAGAATATCCACATCATTTGGGGATTCAATAACAGCTCCCAGTTTGCAGTTATCTGCGAACTTTGTTAGCCAGAGTCCCTTAGTGTTGGCCTGTACTTCAGAGAAGTAGATGCCAAACATGAGCTGTCCTAGGACTGAACCCTGAGGTACTCCACTTGTCACTTGTCTGGAACTGGATTTGGAGTTGGCTACTTTTACAGTGTGGGTTCTGTCAGTAAGTCAGTTGGCAACCCATCGAGTGACATAGGGATTAATGTCCAGCTTAGTAAGTTTATCTATGATTCCAGAGTGGGGGATGGAGTGGAAGGCCTTGGTGAAGTCCAGATATGCTGTGTGGACCACCATACCCTCGTCCACAGCTCTGGACACTGATTCAAAGAAGTCAATCAGATTCAGGAGACAAGATTGGCCCTTCATGAACCCAAACTGGGCGGGGTCCAGTGTTTGAAGGTTGCCAATGTCTTTGTTTATAAGTTCCATGATAATACATTCCATGGTCTTGCAGATCAGGCTCGTCAGACCGATGGGGCGGTAGTTCCCAGGAGCCAAGGTGGATCCCCCTTGTGGAGTGGGATAACTGTAGTTGTGCACCACTCAGCGGGGCATGAAGCCTGAAGTGAGGCTATGATTAAACATGACACTTAGGTGAGGTGCCATTTTATTTTGTAGTTCATGTAGTACACAGCCTAGGATGTCATCTGATCCCATGGATGCTGTATTCTTAGCTTTGGAGAGTGCTGTTTTTACCTGTGTGGCCATTATTACCGGAGCCATTTGCTGATATAGCTATTTCTGGCCACATGTGACAGTGTTGATTGAATACCACAGTATGACTTTTTGTCAAATGCCTTTACCTGTTCAATCTACACAAGATGTTACTGTTATCATCATGCATGCCCTTGATGACCTCTTTGAGGACATTTATCAAATGTAATGGACCTGATGTAGCACTAACAACTTACACAGGTCTGTTGCATACACCTGGAATATTACTAGTATACATGAACAAGAGGTCCATGATGACATGTTGGTGTACTTCACAGTCGAGGAGAGTCAGAATGTCTCTATGCATGCATGCATCAGGTGCTGTCCCCCCAATGCAGGTGAATGCATGTTAATGTATACCCTTGTATGGGAACATAGGCCATGTGGAGGGTGTGTCGAACTGTGTATTCCACTGTATCAGGAAGGTGTACATGCTTGGTCACACGGCAGGTGATCTGTGTTGTTATCACAGCACATTGATTCCATGTGATAGGCCTGGACTAATGTAAGGTAAGGTGAGACATGCTTCCTATTGTGATCTGCTCTAGAGTTTTGGCACAATCACAGACACAGGTATTATTGACAAACCCCCCCAAGCTGGGGATTAAGCTTTACGTCAATTGATGGGTAAACAATTGGCTCACTGACAGAACATATCATGTGACAGTTGGTGAAATAACCTGTACAGGTGGAGCTGTCATCATTTGCAACCCCACATGGATCTGTTTTTGGCCCTTCACTGTTTGAACTGTATTTTTTGACAGTTTAGGCTAAAGTATATGGCCTTTGGCTTACCATGTTTGCTGATTCTTGCATGTTTTGTGCAATCATTGAATACAGCAATGATAGTAGGTCCAGGAGTAATGTCTGGTTACGTGACTTGCTCAGAGTCGCACAGTTAGACAAACAGAGGCTCTGGGATTCAGACCCTAGACCACAAGAAGCATCTTGTTAAAAGCTACAGTAAGAAACCTTCCTTACAGCCTCTGCATTTGAGAACTCATTCAGGAGCACCACCAGCCAATTGTCAGTCACATCTTTACACCATCAAAATACACTTTTAAGTTTGACTGCCAAATTCAAAGTGACCACATCCTTTCTTGACTAGTTAGATATTATAATATTGGTGGAGACGGAACATGGAAAGAGATTGTAGAACCAATTATTCCGAGGCCCTAGGATCAAAGTAAGCAAACTACTGGGGAAAAAGGTTTAGGATTCCTGTGTGAGCTTACTACCTAGGACATTTTTGTATCTAGGTCTGGCCTAATTAATGTTCTAAAGAATGGGATGTTTGACATTCTCTGTTTTTTCAACTGTTTGTACTTTGTGAGATCAGCAGGCATTGTATTTTTCCAGTGGGTGTTTGATTTGCATTAGATGGCGAGGGATGGTATATGCTTTTATGTAACTTGCTTGCCTCAATAATTAATGAATAACTGACTGTACCTTATCCCTACTAGGTGGTTAGTGCATGCACCCCATCAGGATAGCTAGTAGCCAAACCCTCCAAATATTGTTCCCCACTTAGTCCTTATCCACTCACTACTACAACTGCCTTTTCCCCCCTCCACTCCACCCTTCAATATCCCTGTAAATACACCCTCACACATTTCATTCTAATCCTCTCCTCTCAAACTTATCAACCATCTCTCTTCCTACACATCCTTCTCACTCAACTCATACTCTGTCTCCCACCATGTAAACAAAATCTGCCTATGCTCTAATACTCTTATTTCTAAGCCTAATCATCTTCTGCTTACTCTACCTTACTAGTCTCCCACAGTTTCAGCACTCCCCTCCCTTTCATACAACTGAGATTTACATTAAAAAAGACATTCCCTTTACAACCCCAGCCTCCCCCACCTCTACAAACATAATGAATATTTTCTATTTCAAAGGAAGCTCTTCCTTACCCCTAGTAAACCACTTCCCATACCCACCAAACTCACCTCATTTGGTTCCAATATCTACACCTATGACCCATTAGAAAATAGATACCTATCCATACTCTACTCAAAATTTATCACCCTCCTCCTCCATTCTGGAGACAGACACCCTAACCCAGGGCCTTCATACAACTCCACCTCTAAACCACATTTGCATAGCTCTCCCCTGCACCAAAATCTCTTCTCCTTGCCACACTTAATGCTAGGAGCTTTTGTAATAAAATACCTTCCTTTCATGCTTGGATCTCTCATAACAAACCTGATATTGTCTCTATCACAGAAACCTGGCTAAAACCACACATAAAAGATACCAAAATTATGCCCCCTAACTATAAACATATAAGAAGTGACAAACCTCAAAAGAAAGGTGGAGGAGTAGCCTTATTCTTCTCCTCCTCCTTAATAGTAACACCCTATACTAAGCCCATACCATCATTTGACACCGCCGAGCTAACCCTCACCCTTCTCAAAGTAAATAACAATAAAAGTTTACGCATTGCCTCCCTGTACATTCCTCCTGGTAACAATATCCCTTTACTGGCAGATATTCTTGCCTGGTTCACTTCCAACATAAATAGTGAGACTATAATCCTAGGCGATGTCAACATAAACTGGTCTTCCATTGACTCATCTACCCCTTCTCAAAGCATCAACCTATATCAATTCACACAGCTAATCAAAACCCCTACTAGACCAAATAAAGATTACACCACAGGTAGCATCCTTGACTGGATACTAGTCTCCCACCCAAACTGAGTTTCTGATAGTGGTGCTCTCGCAGACTCCCTTAGTGACCATCCCCCTGCCTACATATGCCATTCCCCCTCCACTATCCTCTTTCAACACAGACACATTACCACCCGCAACATGCAAAACTTCAACCCCCTAATTTTCTCTAATACCTTAAAAACAGATAGACTGGAACCCTCTAAACTGTCTCCCTTTAGATGCCTCAGTCTCACGTTTCAATAGATTTTTCACTGATATACTTAAACACTTCGCCCCCAGTAGAACCAAAAGACTCAGATCCAAAACAGCCCCCTGGCTAACTAAAGACACAAAACTACTTATGCATCACCGAGATAAAATCTGGAAATACTACCAAAAATGCAAAACTCCCAACTCTCTTGCTGAATACAAGCAACTGCAAAATCAAGTAAAAAAACAAATAGCCATTGACCGCAAATCCTACTACCTTAAACTTCAAAATAATCATAAAACCAACCCCAGAAAATTTTGGAATAGTATTTCATCAATATTATCCCCAGGCAAAAAAGAAAACCCTTGCCCTGACCCAGATACACCAGACATCCACTAGCTAGCCAATTTAACTCCTTTTTCATTCACTCCATAGGCAAACTCACCTTTTCTTTCCCTAACAGCATCCCTCCCAACCTAACTGATAACAAAAACTTAACATCCATGAACCCTAAGTCCTCCCCTTTTACTTTCAAATCCATTCCTATCCACACTATAAAAAAGCTCCTACAAAAGTTAAAACCTTGCTTTAATGCGTCAGATGACATTCTATCCAAATTTCTCCAACTAGCTGCTGATGGCATAGCCCTTCCAATCAGCATCCTAATCAATCTCTCCATTCAGGAGTCCTATGTACCATACCTCTGGAAAAAAGCCTTCATAATCCCCCTCCATAAAGGAGGTACAAACTGTTCAATCTCCAACTTTTGCTCTATTGCTATCCTATCCCCTATCTCTAAGATACTCGAAAAATGTATTCACCTCCAACTATTACCCTACCTATTGGACAACCAACTCCTAACTCTTACCCAACACGGGTTTATACCAGGACATAGCACCACCACTGCCTTTCTTTCATTCCTTGAAATCATTAACTCTGCTCGTGACTCTGGGAACATAGTTTCTATGCTCCTCCTCAACTTATCTAAAGCTTTCGACACTATCTCTCATGTGCTTCTACTTTCTAAACTCTCCCATCTTAATCTCTCCTCTTCATCTATCAAATGGTTCTCCAGCTATCTCTCAGCCAGGGAACAAGCTGTAAAATGGAACTACTGCACTTCCTCTTTCCTTCACACCCCAACAGGTGTACCCCAAGGCTCTATTTTTGGGTCCTTTACTATTTAACATTTTCATCAATGATTTCCACCAAAAGATCCCCAATGCTAAACTGGTGCAATATGCAGACGACTCCACTATCATCTGCTCAGCCAAAACTCTTCCTTTACTAATAAACCTTACACAAGAAGCCTTCTCCTCCACTGAGTTCTAGATGCTTGACAATCACCTAGCCCTAAGTGCCTCCAAATCTAAAATTATGATCTTTACCCTTTCTAGACATACTGCTGCTGACAAAACATCCTTATCTATACTTAGGATAAACAAAACAACTATTGTAATAGTTCCCCATACAAAACTTCTGGGCGTTCTTATCGATGACCAGCTAAAATTTGATATCCACCTACAAACCAATATTAAAAAGACTCATCAAAAACTTGGTATGCTTTATCAACCCAGGCACTACCTTTTTCTGTCTTCTAGACAACTCCTATCTACCACCTACCTCCTACCCTCCCTTTTGTATGGAGCTCCGCTACTCTCTAACCTCCAATCATCCCTAAAAATCTAAATTTTCCTCATGTTATAACAAAATTTCAAAGTTTGCCACAAGATCCAAATCCTCTACTCACCATTGCAACTCCCTACATACTCTGAATTGGTTGGAACTCCCAAGCTACCTAAATTGCATTCAACTAACTACAGCACACAAGCTAATTTTCAAACCTTCTAACTGTCCATCAGTCTCCTCTTCCCTAAAACTTCACCAGTCACATAGAACACTTAGATCCACAAATCAGAACCTCTTAGAACTTTATAAGCCTTTACACACACCAGGGCAACTTCTACTATCATTCTCCCTTGCCAGATTATGGAACTCTCTTCCCCTTTACATTAGAACTACCCCTAACCTACCATCCTTTAAAACCCTACTCCACTCTCATCTCTACTCCTTCTGGGAGTGCTTCTGTACCCATCCTACCTGATTCCTGATACCTATCCCTATTCTATTCTACTCTAATCTCTGCCACTGCTTCAATTCATCTCTCTAAAATTCCTTTGCCTAAATACTTGTAGTGTATTAAATGAACATAAATTTATTGTTTTTGCTAATATCTTATAAGTGATTGACTCAGCTCATATATTTCAAGATTTGTAAAATCTTGCCTTGCTGTATATTGAATGTTAAACTGTTGTTCTCATATGCTGTACTAATACATTGTATATTGTATATTGTCTTTTTGTCTGGAGCTTTTCTCCTCGGGCATCCATTGAAAATGGGCTACCTTGGCCCAATGGACTTTCCCGGTTAACAAACTGAAATAAATAAAATAAATAAATAGTACAAGCGGTG
Organism: Protopterus annectens; assembly: GCF_019279795.1. NCBI lineage: Eukaryota > Metazoa > Chordata > Ceratodontiformes > Protopteridae > Protopterus > Protopterus annectens. The sequence continues at coordinate 777,282,725 of NC_056749.1, read as the reverse complement.
TTAACACACACAAAAGAATGCTGACAAAGGCACACGATCTACAGATAAATGCGGAAATGTGTGCTTATAATGTTGTCTGTCTGAAAAGTGGAGTTCCTTGTTAATCAGAGTATTGACCGAAGTCCTGCTATGCAGAAACCCAGTGATGCAAGCAATGGGAACACATTTAGATAGCAATCCGAACTTCAACAACCAAGTGTCCAAACTGCTACTGAAAGCATCTGTTGTGCACATCATAAGTCATGCCATCATACTGACATCTTAGGATTGTATGACAACACTGTAATTAAACTGCATTACAGCACTAATAGAGTATAATGCTATTTTTCACATGTACATAACTAGACACACGTAGCAGCTGGAGAGATCACTGGGCTTTCTCAGCAAGATATAGGCCTACACACAAGCCTACACGCTATGCTATGATGTATGTGGATAGATTAAAAACTATCTCACTGTAAACTTTATTGTATAAGATGACGTGACCTCTGCCTGGCTCCCAGGCCAGTCTCTGATCATGCCTTGGTGGGAGTACTGCATATCCAAATGTATAATATAGCTGATGACATCAGCAGTGCCTGTTGAGGACAAGATAGCAGTGTCCCACATACTGATGTAAAATGCTCTCTGTAATGTCAAGTAGTTGCTCTCACATACCCCATGAAGTTGGCTGTAGTGCAAATAGAACTCCTATCTAACTACACAGACTACAGACCAAAGTACTTAATGCCTGTGCCACTGCTCAAGTCTGACTTAGAGTGTGTCAAGCAACACTTTATAGCTGATGACATCAGTAGTGTCTTGGGAGGAGAATATGGTAATAACAGTGTTCCACATGCTGGTATAGGATCAAAGGATCATAGGATCATAGAAAGTTACTAGGCTAATGGCCCTAGGGCCCTTACAAGTCTAGCCAAGTTTTTACCTTTATTTCCACAATCATCACCTATTTCCCCTGTCCAAGAGTGACAAGGTGGAACCCTCACGGTGAATTTATGATCACCCATCCAATCAACCAGATTACATTTGAAGAGGGCCAAAGAGGTGCTCTGTTTGACGTGAAGTGGGAATCTGTTCCAAAATTGTGGTAACCTCTGGGAGACAAATCTGTCCCTCCATCAGGTTTTATTAATGTCACATACCAGGTTAAGGTCTTTAGACAGAGTAACCCATGTACCATTTGACTTACAGATATGCAGCATGTCCAATAATCAGGGTCAGAGACTGCCTTGTATGCAAGGCATTGATCACCTCTCGGTAGTCTTTATGAAACAGAATAAATTGGCAATGATATAAAATGCACTGTGTAATGTTAGACATCAGCTCACCCCCCAAGTTGTTTGCAGTGAGAACAGAATCCCTACCTATCTAATTACAAAGACTACAGACCACAATACTTACCACATGTGTCACTGTCAAGTATGGCTTGGAGTGTGTCAAACAATACTTTACAGCTACTGACATCAGCAATATCTGGGAGGAGAATATGGCAATAACAGTGTTCCACATGCTAGTGTAAAAGGCACTCTGTAATGTCAGACAACATTTCACCCCCCAAGCTGGCTGCAGTGAGAATAGAACTGCTACCTAGCTAAGATGCACAGGTTACATAGGACAGCACTTAACACATGCACCATGGCACAAGTCTGACTTGCACATGACTGCAGATGAATTCATAGTAGATGACATCAGCAGGCCATGTTTGAGAAAAAAGTTTGGGAGGCCTGCATGACATTGATGTGTAGGCATATGCAAGTATCACAATACTGGCCATCCATGCCATTGAAGAAGTAACTGTAGAATGCACACTTCTGCCCTTCTGTTTAGGAACATGGGAACAGAACCCCTACCGGTCTAGGTATACTAACTATAAAACACAGTACTTCATGCATGCGCCACAGCACAAGTCTAACTCAAAGATGATTGCAGGTGAACTTATAGTAGATGGCAGCAGCAGTCCATGTGGGAGACAAGATATTGGGAGGCCTGCATGAAATGGATGTGTAGACATGTGCAAGTATCAAAATACTGTCCATCCATGCCCTTAGAGAAATAACTGTAGGGTATGCACTTCTGCTTTTCTGTCTAGACACATGCACGCACCAAATTGACTACAGTGAAAATAGAATTCCTGCCTATTTAGGTATACTCACTACAGAACACAGCAGTACTTAACACACACAGCACAGCATAAGTCTGATTTACATATGACTGCAGATGAATTTATAGTAGATGACATCAGCAGGTCATGTGGGAGACAAAAGGTTGTGAAGCCCGTATAGGCACATAACTTCATAGGTTCATATAAGACTAATAGCCTATTAACACTGGGGTGTGTAGGAGCCTAGCTGGGTGAAGACACAAGTACTCTTATTGAGCATAGCTGGATGGTTGTTTTTAGCAGAGCATGTCTGTGAGCAGCACCAGCTTGCCCTGTTCATGAGGGACATAGGTACCTGCTCAGAGACAACTGCACAATCACCCAACCTCTAGTCAAGTTTGCCATTGAACAGGGTCATTGAGGAATACTGCTTCACATGCAGTGGAAGCCTATTTCAGCCACTGGGGTGGCACCAATGTCCCTCATAGACAGGCCCAGTTGCTGCTGCTCACAAAATCACTCTGCTAACAATGACCATCTAAATATGCTTAATAAGAGTACTTGTGTTTTTACACAGCTAGGTTTCAATGGCCTCCTATGACTTAACAGTATAATATGTGAGAGATGCAAGTATTCAATGAATCTAGAGTAAATGCTCTCTCTCAGGTAACAACAAATCACATATCAAACACGTTATCAGCACACACAGTTCACCTCCTCAACAAACCAAATGCACAAGATATAAACCCACATATGCAGAGATACCCATTAGAAGCTTACCAAAAGAGCAGAGACCTTGTAAATGCAAACCTTCTGCACACATGACAGTCCCAACAGTTCCCACTACACATAAAAACAAGTGTATCAGTGTCTCACCAATTTAGCCATTAAGGCAAAACACCTCAAAACCAATGCCTTGGTAGATGGCTTCACACTGAACAACAGCTTGTTTCTAGCTCTCCCAGTGTGAAAACAGAAACGCAGTAGAGAAGGCCAGTAGACTTGTGTTTATGGGGAAATTTCAGTAACTGGCTAGTAAGTGCATTGCCTGGATGCCAGGAATAAAGAAATACAGAAGACTTGGAAAAAATCAGCTATAAAAAGTGAGGAAGAAGCACTGACTGGGGAAAGTTCTGCAGCTGTTCAGCAAAAAGCAATGTACCTTCAGACATGACTTCCAATAACCTACAGGAAGATATAAGACAACTTTATACAGACCTGGTTAAAATAAACAAAACACTGATGGAGTATATTAACAAAAACAACAAAAGGCTGGAAAAAATGGAAGAAGCTTTAAACAGATATTCAGATGAGATGATAAAGCTACAAAAATCAGAGGTTGACATGAAGAAAAGGCTGGCTGAAAATGAAACTACTCAGGAAGAGATGTTTAAAAAAATAATAGAATTAGAGGACAGAACACACAGGGAAAACATCAGATTTTCAGCTATGGGGGAGCAGACTGCATTAATTTTATGAAAGCACAAATAAGCAACTGGACTGGTATTCCACAACAGGAGTTGTTAGTTGAAAGGGCTTATCATGTGTTATGTTCCAAACCTAGCTATAGAAAACAACCTAGACCTTTAATAGTAAAGATGCAATCCTACCAGGAAAAGGAGTTGATTCTGACAAAACTATGGCAGAAGGACAAAATACTTAAAGTGGGAGACATGTTTGTGGAGAATGATTACTCATTGTACACTAGGCAAAAGAGAAGCACATTCATTCCACTATTCAGGGAATGTTGAAACCCAGGTGTGAGTTTCAAACTGCTGTATCCAGCTGTCTTTAAGGTATTCTTCCCTGGAGGGACAAATCATTGTATGAGGAAGTGCATGCTAAGGAGAAAATACAAAGGTTTGTCCAACAAAACGTGAGCTGTGAAACAGAAGGAAAGTCTGCTTCTTGTTCTTCTGGTAATAAAGACCACATAGAGACTGTACCTGTGAAACCTTTTCCAGTATTTCAATGGAAAACGGAGAGAAGGAAGGGAGCATGAGAGTTGACTAGAAGAATCAAGAGTGCATTGGAAGTGAAGCAGGGACAGGATTTGGCTGATGCAGAAGAACAGTAGTAAAATCAGTAACTTAATGTGGAATTACAATGCAATAATTATATTTGTGAAATATGACAGAACAAGAAAATCTGAAAGTATTGGATTTTTTCAAAATTTGTTGGATTTGTGGGGGACTCTAAGTATATGTCCTATTTCATGTCATTAATGTTTGGAAAAATGCTTTGGGTAGGGGAACAGAATGGAGAAAGCTAACTGTAAGTAAAGAAAACATTTTCTTTTCTTAATAGTACTGTAGTTGTGTTGCATGGTTTTCTTTGCATGCTATTTTAAGTGTGATGGGGAGGATTGTAAACAGGTGCTGTTGATTTTCTTTTTCTCCCCTCATCTCTCTTTCTTCTTGTACAGGTTTGAGAAATATAGACAATGCAATGATAAAAAATAGCCTGGTTAAAAAGGCAAGACAAAGTTAAAAATGAATGTGCTTTTTTAATTCTTGCATGGGGATATGACTGTATTAAGGACCTTATATTGATTAGTTTTACGAGAGAGCAAGTAGATGAAAAAGAATATCGAATATTATGAGGCTTTTTCTTCTCTTAAATTCATGTATACTTAGTAGCAATTCAGCAGCTGGTCTTCATGTTTCCATGGAAATAATCTGATAAAGAGAAAATGACTGTTTGCTGCTCATGTCTCTATGGAGACAATCTGATAAAGAGAAACTGGAGACAGTCTGGTGGAAGGGGATTGGCTGAGGGAAAAGAAAAAAAAAGAAAAGAGAAATTAACTAGGACATAATGTTCTCTGAAAACAATCAGGGGTTTTCCAGGCTGTGAGAACTTTAACGTTAAGACAAAACCAACTAGACTTGAAGTAAAGTTTTCTCATTTGTTAATGCATTTGGGGTAGTAATATAATCAGGTGCTTTTTTTCTTTTTCTCCCTTCTTCTCTTTTTCTTTATTCAGTTTTAAGAAATGTAGGCACTGCAATGTAAAAAAAAAAAGGAGGAAGAGAAGAATAGGGGGAGGAAGGGTTATGACAAAATAAAAATTAGTGTGATTTTTCCAGTGCTTGCTTAGGGAAATGACTCGGCTAAGACATTAGGTTTTATCCAGTAATAAGTTTATCACAAAGCATATATATAAAAATAATATTGAATATTATAAGGCTTTTTTTTTGGTAAACAAGGTACTCTTAGCAGTTTAGTGACTGGTTTGCATGTAGACAATTTGATAACGAGAAATGGCTTCGAGAAAGTGTTTATTGAAAGCAATCAAGTATTTTCTCAGCTGAGAGCGCTATAAAGATAAACAAACTCAAATAGCACTTACTAATAGCACAGGCTGTACCATAGGATCATAGAAGGTTACTAGGATATTGGCCCTGAGGCCCTTATAAGCCTTACCAAGATTTTAGCCCATGTTTAGACAAGTCAGCACCTGATGCTCCTGTCTTGCAGAGATACATGTGGAATCCCAGGGGTATATTTTCTGTTTCCCATCCAGTTATCCAGGTTGTGCTTAAAAAGGGGGTAAAGAGGTACTCGGCTTGATGTGGAGTGGGAGTCTATTCCATAGATGGGGGAATCTCTGGGACTCAAATCTGTCCCACCAACAAGTCCTGTTGACCAGGTTGAGGCCACGCATGTGAGTTACTCAAGTGGAGCTTGACTTGTGGATATGCAGCAGTCCCATCAAGGTGGGGTCCATGATCACCTTGTATGCCAGACAGAGGTCACCTCTGAGGAGTCTCTATGAAAGTGAGTAGAGGAATAGGACTTTTAGCCTATCTGTGTATGGTAGGTGTTTGAGGCCCTGGAATCTCCTAGTGAGGCACCTCTTTGGTCTCTCAAGCTGCTGCATGTGCTTTGCAAGGTACATGCTGAAAGGGGAATTGTACTCAATAATGGGCTTTATAAGGGAAGAATACAGGGATGTTATGACCTCCTTGTCCCTGGATGAGATACCCTTACTCATGAGGTGGGCCACGTAGAAGGCTCTCTGTACAATGAAAGCAACATGGTGGTCAAAAGTCAGGTTACTATCAACCTGGGTGCCCAAATCCCTCACAACTGATTGTGTGCCTAGGACATTGTTATTAATATGATAATTTGTGGGGACATCAGTCTCCCCAAAAGAGGATGATGATGCATTTTTTGGTATTCGGCTTGAGGCCATGTTTCTGGCACCAGTCATTTGTCTGAGTGAGACCCTCTTGGAGGATGTCCACATCACTAGGGGAATTGATGACGGCACTCATGTTGCAGTCATCTGCAAACTTGGTCAGCCATAGCCCACTGGTTTTGGTCTGCACCTCAGAAAAGTATATCCTAAATAACAGAGGCCCCAAGACCAAACCTTGGGGTATGCCACTTGTTACAGGTCTACTGCTTGAGGGGGCTTCCTCTATTTTGACTAGCTGGGTTCTATCAGTGAAACAGTTTGCTACCCATCTGGTAACATATGGATTGATGCCTAGTTGAGAGAGTTTATCTATTATGCCCAAGTGGGGAATAGTGTCAAAGGCTTTGGCCAGGTCAAGGTAGGCGGAGTGCACTGTCTTCCTCTCATCCATGGCTTTGGTGATTGTCTAAAAGAAGTCGACCAAATTTAGCAGACATGACCTCCCCTTGATGAAGCCAAACTGTGTGGGATTGAGTGTTTGGAGGTTGCCAATGTCCTTGTTAATGGAGGTCCATTATAATCCATTCCATGGCCTTGCAGATCAGGCTAATTAGGCTGATGGGTCTGTAATTTCATGAATCTGCGGACGCTCCACATTTTTGCAAAGGGATGACAGTGGCTGTCCTCCAGCTGGGACGAAGCCAGTACTCAGGCTTTGGCTGACAAGTGTGCCTAATGATGCTGCAAGTTCCTGCCTGAGTTCACATAGGATGCAGCCTGGGATGTTATCGGGTCCCATGGAGGCTGTATTTTTTGCCTTTGAGAGAGCAGTGATGACCTGTTCCCTAGAAATAAGGGGAAGAGTGCAGGTACTGGGGCTGTCCTGATTTACTGATGGGGGGACTGAGGGGTAAGGTTTTTGTTGAATCTGTTAGCCAGCTTGATATATATATATATATATATATATATATATATATATATATATATATATATATATGCATCTTAGCATGACTAACCTTTCTTTTTTATTAACTCTAGCCTGCCTGTGTGGCTATCAACTTAGAACCTTTGTTCTTACTAGGAAACAAAAATGTCAGTATTTGAAGATGTACATAGTTTTGTCTGTTATTATTAAGTTAATAGGTTTGGGGGAGCTTTTTGTTCTGTTTGAAGGCTTTCAAAAAAACAAAAAGTTATGTAAGATGTGGCATAGGTGCAAATGGATCTGACAAGAAACAACTGTATAAAAGACCAACCTGTCGAATAGTATATGCATGTATATGCATGTAACGTAAACGTTGGAAGTAGGCATTTAACAAAAAAGCAGTTACACATAAAAGGTGGTAATAATAAAGTACCTCACAAAGAGCATCCTAGGCCTTAACACTTGTCCTATATGGACAGACTCAAAAAAACTCCAACTATTGTCTGTCTCATACGCCTACTTAGAGGCGATCTATTCTTGACTTACAAAGCCATGTCTGACCCAACTCTGTTAGAAATGCTATAGCTAAAGAAATCCCAATCTCTCCACACCACATGCTCCAGAGACCTCAACCTCATTACCACAATCAACAGAACATGTTGACGGGACAGGTTCATAATCCAGAGACTGCCCATGCTCTGGAGTAGACTTCCCGTACATGTCAAGCAGAGCACCTCACTGGCCCTCTTCAAGAGAAATCTTGATGAGTGGATGGGAAACAGAAAATTCACCCCGGGGATAACTCCAATGGCTCTACTCGACAAAGGCACTGAGAACTAAGGTCTGGTGGCACTATGCCAAGGAAATCCTAGGGCTAGGCTTGTAAAAGCCCCAGGGCCTTTAGCCTAGTACACACCTATGAACCTATGAGCCTATAAGAAAAAGTTGCTTTCTGTAATGTCTTTCAATATGAATGGTCTTACAGATAAAAATAAAAAAGAAAGAGTACTGAACTATATTAAAAATGTAGAGTGCAAATAGCTATGCTACTGAAGAAACACCTGGAAAATAACTGAACATGTAAATTTCATAAAGAAGGGTTTTCGGGATGGTTATTCAGTGGAATATCTGGGGCAAAGGAAAAGAGGAGCACTTATTTTAATTGCAAGGAGAGTTCCGATAGTGATAGAAGAGGAACAAAAAGATAATAATAAAAGATATACAGTACTAAGGGGCTAATGGCAAGGCTGGAGGATTACACTGGCATGCATTTACATTCCACCTAAAACTGCTGTAATGGAGCTTAAGAAAATTCTCGGAGAAATAATCAGTTTTCAGCAAGAAATGTTACTTATATGTGGAGAATGGAATTTGGTTTGCAATAGTGAAGATGTGGGGGGGGGCTAAAAGGGAAAATATAAAAAATTAGGGTAGATTTTTGAAGACATTTATGAAAATGTTTGGCATGGAAGATGTGAATTCAGTACAAGGAGTCCGGAGTGAATTTACATATTACTGTCCAAGATACAAAAACTGGGCTACGCTAGATAGAATTTATATTTCACAGGAACATGTGCATTTAATTAAAGGTCTTGAAATGTACTCAGTAACTATTTCAGATCATGCACACTAATAATAACTAAAATAAAAACACAGGGTAATGAAATAAAAATGAGACACTGGTGCTTTCCCACCTATCTGTTGAAAAGAGAGGAATTTAAGGAATGGGTTTTGGAATTAATTCAGGAGCTACTAGAGAAGATAGACTTTTCTTCTGAAGATATAGCTAGGGAGTAGGATAAAATTAAAGAGTTTAAAACTTGAGTGGAAATAAAGGAAAGGGAGATATTGTTAAGAAGTAACAAGAATTATTTAGAGGGAATGACAATTGTTAAAGTATTGCAAAATAGGAGGAATCTCTCAGATCAAGAAAAGGAGCAACTTTAGAAAACTAAACATAAAATAAGGGATTACCTCAATAATATGTATGGGTTTAGAAAGATTCCTGTTAAGCAACTGTTTTTGATAATATTTCTACAGCACAAAACCTTTTAGCAGAATGACTCTGGCAACAGAAAATGGGAAGGGCTGTCACCAAGCTTAGGGAACCTATAACAAGGAAGGTAAGAGATCCTGTAAAAGTATTAGAAACCTTCCAGAAATTTTATGAAATTTTATATAAAGCAGAGAAATATGGAAATGAAGAAAAGGTACAAATGAAAATATTTATGGAAGAATAAAATATGCCAAGGTTAGAGGTAGATGAGCCTCAATTACTAACAAGATAGGAAGAGATGAGATAAAAATGGTGATGTATAACCAATCTACAGGAAAGTCCCCAGGAATAGATGGTATTCCTATGGAAGTTTGGAAGCTAGGAGAGAAAAACTGATAAAGATCTGGAAGGTTTTGTTTAACAGTATTTTAAGAGGAGGAGAATTAACAGCATCCTGGAAGAAGGCGGTGATAACGATAATACCTAGAGAGGGTAAAGATCCATCGGCTCCACCTTCATACAGGCTCATTTCAATACTAAACCATGATTATAGTGTTTATGTCTATAATGGCTAAATGAATGGCAAAAGTGATACCAAAATTGATAGATATGAATCAGTGTGGTTTTGTGGAGGGGAGGCAAACGTATGATAATATTAACAGAGCATTGATGATCCAGAGGGAAGCAGAATGTAAGGAAATACCACTGTTATTGGTGGGTCTTGATGCAGAGAAAGCATTTGACAGAGTAGACTGGGACTTAATGAGCAGGGCAATAGAAGCATTTGCTTTCCCTGATACAATTATAAGGTTGATTGAGAGTATATATGAAGGATCAGAGGTGAAAATTAAAGTAGATGAGGTCCTCTCTGATAATTTCTGCTTGAATAAAGGAACCAGGCAGGGTTATCCACTTTCTCCTTTGTTGTTTGCATTATATTTAGAACCATAGACAAAGAAAATAAGGAACTCCGAAATTCAAGGATATAATTGGTATGGTAGTCACGAAAAGCTGGCTCTATTTGCAGATGATATTATTTTATACATGACAAAACCAGAAAGGGACATTACAGTATTGTGGAACATTTTAAGGCAGTTTCAAATCTTCTTGAGATACAAAATTAATGAAGCTAAAACCAGGGCAATAGCAGTAAATTATGTACCCACACATGATTTGGTACAACAATATCCATATTTATGGGGACATGATAAAATGAAGTATTAAATAACTCTGTTGTGGCAGCTAAGGATATGTGGGAAAAGACTAAACAGAAGATAATACAACAATTGAGAAACTGGAAGCCTTGTTATATGGATATGGAGGTCCCCCCTCACATGGTCGACATTTCATACTGTCGAAGACTATATGGCCAACTTTTGAAGTGTCATCCATGTGGAACGGGCATCTCCGTACAGTGTGGAATGGAAGGATTTCCATCTTCTGCACTGTAGTGTGATGTCGGAGTTGGTATATTAAAGTTCCGGGGGTGTGGGGGTGAAGCCCACCCCGGGGAGTGCAGGGGGGCTTGTTCCCTGCTAGCAATGTGAAGGTAAGTGATTGCTGTGTTTTTTTTTTTTTACATGGTCGACATTTCAAAAGTTGATCATATGGTCTCCGCCATATAGTCTTCAACTTTATGAAATGTCAACCATGTAATATAGATCCGGATATGGATACTAAGATACACACAATTAAAATGTTTTTAGTCCTTTTAGTCTTATACACAGCTCAGGCATATTTTTATTAACCAGAGGAGAAGTTGTGGATAGCAATTAAAAAAAGAGTTGAATGATGTTATCTGGGAAGGGAAGACACAAGGGTCAATTAGGATAAGATGTTTCTTCCAATGGAACAAGGCAGACTAGGATTACCCAATTTGAGGAGGTATTTTAGAGCAACACAGTTAAGGCTCTTATACATAGCACAAGCAGAAAACTATAATTCAAAGTGGAAAGGAATGATGATGATACAGGAAGGAAGCTCAAGAAATAAGGATATATTGGAATTTTGGGTGCCGACTCTTAAGGAGAACAACAAAAATCATACAGAGTATATTATATTCATAAAATAGCAGGGAGCATTCTAAGAAGTAAACCAGCATGAGAATGGAGAAGAGATTCTGCCAAAAGGGATGACTGTGGTTAGAGATAAAGATAATAGGCAAGAGAGGGCTGGAGTTTATTGGAAATAAAATAGCAAAGGAGCCAAGATATTGGGAGCAAATAACTAGATAGGGAAAGGTAGTAGAATGGGAAGAGGCCAATAACTTATTTGGACTGCAGATTAGAGATTGCCTTCCCTATAATGCATTGATATCAGAGTGTAGGCAAAGAGAAAGAAATAGGGGGATCCTAAATGAAAGACCAGCACTGTTAAAATTTTTAATAGAATCTAGAACAGAATCTATGTTAAAAAAGGAATAATTAGTAAAGCATATAAAATACTGCATGATAATTATAAGTATCAATCAGAGGAGTTTAGAAAGGATTGGGAAGAGAGATACAATAAGCAATTCACAAAGAGAAAGTGAGGGATATATATGTCTCTCCCAAATATGCAGCAAAGTCTAGAATATTTAGGATCTTTGCCTGGAAGTGTTGACATAGGTATTTTTATACCCCAAGTAGACTCCACAAAGAATTTTTCCTCAGGTGGATAGCAAATGGAGGTGTGATGGGTAAGAAAGAGATAGCTGGGAACATATTTTTTGGGAATGTAATGAGCTGGCAGACTTTAGGGATTCCCTGCAGACCACTCTATCAGACATGCTGAGGAAGCAGATTAGATTGACTGGGGAGATGATGTTTTGAGCTACAATATAGAATTGGAATTGCCTAGACATAGTAAAGCCTTCCTGAATCTAATTATGGTGGCTGCCAAAAAATCAGTTACTAGAAAATGGAAATCAATGTCTCAAACAACTTTACTAGATGTAGTGAATACAGTAACAGAGATAAAACAACTGGATTTGGGATTTTTAGAAAAGGGAAGGAGCAAACTACATAGGAAAAATGGGAATTGTGGGAACAATATATGCAGAGAAGGAACAAGGTTTAAGAGGCAGGATTTGAATCAGCCATATAATGCTTAAATGACAATGACTGGATAAATTATAAGTGATGCATAATATTTGCAACTACAGTTATTTCAATGATGTCTGTGATGTATAATGTTTGCAACTAATGTAGCGTCAATGTTGTTTATTTTTCATTCATATAAATGTAAGATTACCTATGTCATACGTGATAATTTAATAAAGATGTTTATTGAAAATAAACAACATCTTAGTCATGGGCAAATCTATAGTGAGACACACAGATGTCTCCCTCACCAAGCTGTACAAGGAGAAAGTCATGATCAGCTGCCCATCAGGTGCCAGGATCCACAATGTCATGCATGCACTCAGGTTACCCAACAACAAAGTGCAGTCATGTAAAATCTTACTATAATGGAAGATGGCCTTACCTTTACCACTGCAGTATTCTAACATATGGGATTTCCTGACATGGAAGGCTGATGTCTGACCAGTGTATCAAAGACTGCTGTTTCTTTAAAGGTACAGTGAGTGTCACCCAAATGCTTCTTGCATAGCATAGAGTATAAAGGTGACGTTCAGGCCTACAAAAAATAGGACTGATTGCTCTAGTAGGAACACCAGTCCAAGGAACCCAGGAGGCAATCTGTGCATCCAGGACTGGGGGGGGGGGGGTAGAAGGAGGGAGCAAATATTGCAGCAGTGAAAGCAAGGACATCTACTGTTATGGCAAGATTTTACACAACTGTGCTATGTCCTTACATTCACTGCTGCAGTATTCTAACATATGGGAGAGTGCCAAAGCTCAAGAGGAAACCTGGGGGGAGGGGGAGTAGAAGAGTCCCCTAAAAAGCCCTGAAGAATGCCACTGGCAAAACTAGCCCTAGTTCTATAGACAACATCCAACATTTAGTGTCTGGTAAAGGCATGCACACAAGTCCATGTAGCTACTTCAAGAATAGAATTACTATCTAAGCCCTTAAAGAAGCACCAGAAGAAGCCATAGTTCTAGTAGAATGAACCTTAAGTGAAGAAGGAAAGCTCTTGCCATGAAAAGTGTAACAAAAGGAATTAGTCTTAGAAATTCAAGAACAAATAGTTTGCTTGGATACAGCAATCCTCAAAGATCTGGGATGAAAAGAAACAATTAACTAATCAGATTTTCTGTTAGCCTATGTCCTATACAAAGAAACCCTGAGTTCTCTATGCATGTCCAAAGTATGCAGCACCCTCTCACTGTCAGCTTGTGGAGAGCAGAAAAATGTAGGCAGATTAATAGACTGGTTAAGTAAAAGTTCATTAACCACCTTAGGCATAAAAGAAGGGTTAGTATGCAAGGTCACTCTGTCCTCATTAAAGATAAAAAAAGGAGGACAAGCCAGAAGGGCCTGTAACTCAGAGACCTGTCTGGTGGAAGTAAGACCTAACAAAAGAACAGTCTTCAAAGAACAATGTTGGAAAGAAGCTGAAGCAGCAGGCTCAAAAGAAACCTGAATCAACTTCTCCAAAACAAAATTAAGATCCCAGGAAGGAGGAAAAGGCTTCCTGGGAAGTGTAATATTAAGGACGCCTTTAATAAATTGTTCCACCTCAAATCCAGAAGTTAAAGAAGGAGAAAAAGGCAGACAAGCAGAGCTAGCTGGTAAGGAAGAAAATCATGGCAAAAATTAGGAGGTGCAGCACCCAGCGGGATAAAAGCACTCTCATTAAACTAAACAAACTCAGAGGACAAATAAAGTCTACCAAGGCCATATTTGAGGTAAGTTTGGCCTCCCATGCCAAAGACAACCACAAAGTATTCTTTAGCTATGTCTGCAACCTCAAAGGCAATACACAAGTGTATACAAAAGTAATTGTAACTGGAGCCACCTATACTGAGCCAGAAGATACAGCAAACCTCCTGGCTGATACATTCAGCTCCAACTTTACTCCTATCTCTCCCTCAACCTTCCCTCAGGAAATATCATCAAATATAACTCCCCTAATATCACTAGGGAACAGGTCCTTAATGCTCTCTCTAAGACCAAGAACACTGCATCAATGGGACCAGACAATATCCCAGGATGCCTTCTAAATAGCACACAACATGACCTATCAGGGCCTCTGGAATTACTATTTAACTGTAGCCTCCAAACAGGCTTCATGCCTCATGAATGGAGAAAGACAACAGTCATCCCACTGCACAAAGGTGGGCCATCTACAAACCCTGGAAACTACAGACCCATAAGTCTTTCTAGTCTTATATGTAACACCATGGAAAGCATTATCATGGATATGATCAACAGAGATATAGTAAACCTCCAGACACAGGACCCAACCCAGTTTGGTTTCATCAAGGGCAGATTATGCTTATTCAGCCTGGTGGACTTCTTTGAGAAGGTCACCAAAGCAATGGATGAGGGCAAAATTGTTCACACTGCCTGCCTTGACCTGGTCAAGGCATTTGACACAATACCCAAACTCAGGCATTGTTGACAAACTCAAGAGGTTAGGTACAAACCTGTATGTCACCCAGTGGATAGCCAACTGGCTCACAGACAGGACCCAGGAAGTTAGAAATAGGGAGTCCATCTCTACAAAGAGGCCAGTCACAAGTGGAGTCCCTCAGGGATCAGTCCTTGGACCGCTCCTTTTTGGTATTTACTTCTCAGAAGTCAAGGCCAATGTCAGTGGTCTCTGGCTGACTAAATTTTTCAGATGATTGCAAATTAGGAGCCATCATTGAATCTCACACTGACACAAATAGGTTCATAGGTTCATACTAGGCTATCTGCCCTAGGGCATTTATAAGCCTAGCCAGAGTTGTGTGGCTTTCACCACCCCTTAGGTTGAAGAATACTATACCCATTAGTTTGCCATGCCTCTTTCCAGCAGTGATACAGAGATGATCCCCGGGGTAAACCTACGATCTCCCATCCACTGGTCAAGATTCCTCTTGAACAGAGCCAGCGAGGTGCTCTGTCTCACATGGACCGGGATTCTGTTCCACAGCATAGGGAGTCTCTGGGTGATGAATCTGTCCCTCCAGCACGTCTTATTTATATCCATGTTGAGGTTTAAGTCTCTTGCTCTTGTGGCTCTGGTGGATTTGGATTTTTTGAGGTGGAGCATGTCCATTAATTCCGGGTTGGACATGGCCTTGTATGTCAGGCACAGGTCACGTCTGAGCAGACAGTATGCGACTGAATAGAGCTGGAGTTTCTTCAGTCGGGCAGCATATGGCATATTTTTGAGCCCCTTTATCCTTTTGGTGAGGAACTTTTGGGGTCTTTCCAATTGCTGCAGGTGTCGGGTAAGATACATTCGAATGGGGCATTGTACTCAATCATTGGTCTGATAAGTGAAGAGTACAGGGGAACAATGACCTCCCTTGATCTGGATGTGAATCCCTTCATAATCAGGTGGGCAATGTAGAAGGTCCTCCTAACCACTTTGGCAATGTGAGTGTCAAAAGAAAGGTTACTGTCAACTTGGGTCCCCAGGTCCCTGATAACCTCTTCTGTGCTTAATGGATTGCCACCTATGTGGTAACTTGGGGTTACCTTATTTTTACCAAAGGGTATGACTATACATTTTTGGCGTTTAGCTTAAGGCCATGGCTCTGGCACCAGTTATCCGTTTCTATGAGATTTCTCTGAAGGATATTTTCCTTGG